>NC_057808.1:520328625-520331596 GCF_018294505.1 Triticum aestivum | reverse complement strand
CAAGAGTACAGTACTAAAATGCAAGATAGCAAAAAACAGAAGTATTAGTAAAAACATTTAGCCAGTTAGATGGCTAGATATCAAGAAAAGTGGCAACAATGTTTTTTTTTTTAGAGAAAAATGGCAACAATGTTAGGTGCAAGCATTTGGAAGTAGCTGTGTGATCTGATACAACACCCCTTCATTATTATTTTTTGCATATTCCCGCAAAAAAAAGTACAATATTTTATCTTATTTTTGCATAAGCAATGAAGCTAACATAGAGAGTATTGCCCCTAAAAATAGAAAATCTTGGTAAAAGTGAATGAGTTATAATAGGGCAAAAATATTGATAGATAAAGCACAAGAAAAATCTGACTGCAGTCCCAGTTGGGGAAGTAACTCTATATGCTGCAATAGGTAGGGCAAACATGAAACACCCGTGTTTTCTTATATTACACCTAGCTATGTGATCCAATAGATATAATATTGTTTCAACCCTTGCTGGTTTGCATAAGTTGTATTTTTTTAAGCTCCACAATTTTCAACAAAAGAAATCATACTCTCAGATCATTCTATAGAATAGGTTCAGGACATCTGGCACTTCTGCAATAGTTTGAGTAATGCATGCAAACATCCCTAGAAGATATGACACACAGAACGAAATACAGAATCATTCATTTGTCCCCGCACACGCATTATCTCACGGAATAGATATGATCTGGTACAAATAGAATCCTGCCAAGCACACGCAACGCACAAGAGGCATCAAAGTACATGTATTCACATGCATACAGTTGCACTATCTGAAAGAGGTTATATGCTTTGAGTTTCAATCATAAATAATAGGACATTTCATTGCATGAATAAAGCGTAGTGTTTTTTGTTACGGCATGGAGACTACAGAGAGCATGTAGGAGGGAGAACAAATATCTCTATGGAAGAAAAACATTACACACAAACATCTCCGTGGTGTATGAAAAATTGGGAATCATGGCTTTAAAGATATGAACCTATCTTGGCATGGATTGAAAATTCTTGGCAATGCGGATAAGTATCAGAAAATTGTGCTCCATAAGAATCTTGTGTACTATAAATGTAAAAGATCACTCTTCGGTAAAGAAAAACAATGCATTTAGTTATCACCATTTACGAATATCACATAGTTACAATTCAACCAATTAAACTGAATGAAAATTGGTAACTTGGAAGTACCTAGTACTAGCACGATCCAAGACATGTCAAAATATATGCGATGAGTGTTCTATTATTGTATTCCTGAAATTGTGTTGGATATCATATTCAACTGTGTGCTATGTATTTCCGCTTGATAGAGATGATTATAGGTCTTCCACATCTTTAGTATTGATTGGTAGAAGAGGTTAACAAGTAGTTTTTCTAATAAATACTTGATGAAGTCATATGTCTAGTGAACCAAGCGAAAATAATAAAGAGCAAGTTACTTCTCTGATAAGAACTTTTCGGAACTAATTCAAATGCTTATTGATGTAAAGAACCATGCCTATATTTCCATGTCACGCCTAAAAGAAAAGCAATCCGAAGTGACATGGGCATAGGCCTGGCTCTTTCAAAAAGAAGCGGAAGAAAAATAAAAATAAAAGGACGGTGTAACTTGCTCGTCTTAAAGACGGGTGAATTATTACGTAGAGTTGAAACACGTCTACTAACCGATAGATAGTAATGTGTGATTATTTATATAACTAGAAGATACCCCGCGCGTTGCTGCGGGAACATACTGTGATTTTTCTTAGCGGTACATAGCAAAACTTATGAACAGTGTATCGGTACATTAGCATGCCAAACTACTTAAGGAGACAATATAGTACATGTGAGAGGAGGTAAGGAGAAGAAAACATAAAACAATGGGTACATCGCGAAAGCTTTTGCTTCTAAACTTGTACATACAATTAACTTTTCTATTGAGCATACAAACAAATTCCCAATTCTATTTCAAATTCACCATTCTATTTAGGGTCCCTTCTATTTACTATGAATGGCTATATAGTCGAGAAGGTCTTCCACTTGTCAACTCCCCAGAACAACAACAAATATAAAATAACTAAAAATGTATAAACTTAGTTACAAAGCAAAGTCGCACGCAAACACCATGAGGAAACCATAAATATGTCATCTTGAGTAAACCATAGTTTGAAGCAAAATAGCATGTTTGGACGACAATCTCTGACAAAGTAGCTGACACATTCTTATTCAATTGCAAAAATGGTGATGAGAGAAACATGTGTACTTTTGCATATTAGAAGAGGGCAACATGGATCACTCATAAGTTATTAGTTGCTCAAGCGTAATTTTTATTACATGTATATGCTACTGTACTACCTTTTGTGAGATATAGAAATTGGACTTGATGCAATAGTTTTTGGATACAAATTGTGCGATCATGAGAACAGAACATGTTGTTTGCATACTTCTCCAGATAACTCCAAAGTGAATAATTGTATTCACAGCAACTGAAACATTAATGTTAATGAAAAAATATCATAATAACATGGGATTACCTGGCCCGGTGACTTGAGAATCAATAATGTAAAAAAATATGGTGAGCACTTAGAATAAACAATCTTACTTCATATAAATTGACGACCCTAGACGGTTGAATGCCAATGTATTTTTTTCTTTCATTTCTTGTTGAATCCAAAAGAAATCAAGATGAACATGCCCTCAAACAAATGCAAAGTATGACACCCATGTGAGCCATGTGTCGGATCCCCTATTGTTTAAACCTGCAATCAAGATAAACATGGTTTAAACCATGCACTTTTTCCTGAATGTGCCAAAACAAAATTCGCGTCACAATCCAAAAAGACAGCGTCAGAATGCAGAGCACAAAAGCCAATTATATATATATTCGGAACATCAATATTAGGAAAGTAACATTGGCTGACAAAAAAAATCAGCGGCTTAGCTTAACTGCTGTAGGTACTCTGGCGGCATAGCAGCTAGAAAACATATT
>NC_057808.1:520250588-520328090 GCF_018294505.1 Triticum aestivum | reverse complement strand
GGTGGTGGTTCTGAACGAAACCTGATACAGCAGCGGGATTGAAATAGGAAGTCCGCTATGGAGAGGCCTCCAGATTCATCCCCTCAAGCACGGTAGTACCAGCAGGCAGCAGACATGAGCGTGGACGACCAAGGCAGATCAAAATACTTAAGTACTTGTGGTGGCGCTAGGGAAAAAAATGCAGATATGAATGTGAATTATACTAATTATGCTTGCAAATGAAACTGAGCAGAGGAATTAACTACCTCAAGTCCAAGTGAAAGATCCATGGCAATCAAATTCGTACATGCAATTCATCCCTGTTCAGATACAAAAATGTGTGCAGAATAATTTAGCAGCGTAGTGTAGCCCATGACTGAAGGTAGAAATAGAAGTGATCTAATATATCAGAATCCAAAAAAGCATGTGCAAGGCTACGGCTGCAACTTACTGGTTTGGATTATCTAAAAAATAAAAACTTACTGGCTTGGATTGGTTTCAATCATCGCCAAGCGCTCGCGCCACTGTGCGTCACCAACGCCACCAACGCCACCAACCCCGCGCCGCCCACCCCATACCCGTCGGCTGCATGTCGCCTCCCAGGTGCTGCTGATTTGGGATACCTCATTGCCATCACGCCACAACTCAGGCCCATGCCCCGTGAGGATGCCTCGACCACGCCGGACGAATGGAAGATGCTATGTCATGGGATTACAGAAGGCCGGGTAAGAGAGGTGGGATCCATGGAGAATCCCATGGGCGAACGCATGGATCGGTTTGTAGAAGAGATGGATCTGGATTGGGAGGCGAATGGCGTCATGGAGATGGGGATGGTAGAGGAGGAGATGCATGATAACTGATGAGTAATAGAATTTGGCATTGAGAGCGTTGGCAGGGAAGGAGAAGAAGCCGGCGCGTGAATTGGGGAGTTGAAGAATTCTTTTCCGGTAAAGAGACGCGTTCTCGGGAGGCCAGGACCCGACGAAGGAGCAGCCAACGGGAGGGGCATGGTACACGGGGAGGTCAAGTCTTTGGGCTGCAGATTTGAGCCACTTGTAGTTAATCAAATCGTTGAAAGAATATATGGTGACGTGCATGCATGAGAGGGCAGGAAAATCTGGTAGTGGGGAGCTCCTATTTAGATATAGTAGATATGAATTCTTGAATCATTGGATGGACTCGTTCATTTTCGTTATCTGCATCTCGTAATCAAGATGACCGCTTTCTTACAAACTGCCGTATTTGCTCGGGGACGAGCAAACCTCTAAGCCTGACTCCTTAGGAACGCCTTAGTCCTATCAATTTCAAAAACTTTCATTCACGTCTCTTGTTACTTTAGTTTATTTCAATACTTTACTTCTTTGTTCGCTACACCACTTTCACCCATACTACTATTGCTTTGGATTTCATTTAACTTGCAGGCATTGCTAGTTGAATGGCTGATTCTTGTACTCCCTATGGGATCGGTACTCTTACTTCGGAAAAGCTACAAGTAAACCCTAGCAATAGCAGACCATCAGTAGACCATTTTGCGACGACTACAACCATTGAAGTGATCCAATGGCATGTAGCCGTTATTGCCCCTCACTCATTGGAGAGGGGCAAAACTTGTTGTAGCAGACAAACGGGAAGTCATCGCGCTAAGGCCCCATAGGATCAGCGCACCAAAACAGCAATCGCCGCTGAGAGAAGAGTAGATCAAAGGATACAACTTGAAGACACATGAACGAAGACCGGATCCGAGCAGATCCACCAAAGATAACCACCGACTGAATATTGCAAGACCCGCTGGAGACACACCTCCACACGCCATCCGACGATGCTAA
The DNA here is from genome assembly GCF_018294505.1 of Triticum aestivum. Lineage (NCBI taxonomy): Eukaryota > Viridiplantae > Streptophyta > Magnoliopsida > Poales > Poaceae > Triticum > Triticum aestivum. Next base: position 520,326,285 of record NC_057808.1, on the reverse strand, counting down.
AAGCACCACCGAGACGGGGGCTAGGTAGGGAGAATCTTATTCCATCTTCAGGGTCGTTCACAAACCCTAACAAAACTCGAAAAAACATCTAAGAAACGAGCCCTCTTGTCGACAAGGGCCGGAATCCACCGCACCCCTATGGCCCTAAGTCCACAGGATATGAGGCAAATCGGCGGCGCCGCCGAGGAGAGGTAGAAAACCTAGCCGCCTTTTCCCTTGGGAGGAGAGACGAAGGGGAGGATGAAGGATATGATCTTGTGTTCCCCACAAGCCCTTAAGATTAAGTCTTGGACCATGTTATGTCTCCACCCATGGGCCACCGATCGTTTGCATCTTGACAATTCTGCTAACTAGATTAGAATTATCACTTGGTTGCCAAATACTTAAAAGATGAGCTACAGATGAATGCTAGTATAACTAGAATCATCACTTGGTTGCCAAATACACTAATACGACGTGCTTAAATAACATCATATAGCAGTCGCAAAAAAAAATTAACATCATATAGGAGTATAGTATAGTAATAAATTCAGATTCAAAGTACCATCTATAGCAGACGATTCATTTTTCCTTTGGGCGGTGCGAACCCATCTTTGATGTGGCTGTGGAACAGGAGAGACTTCCTGCGCATGTCGATGCTGATCAGATACTCAACCTTCATGCATAGTCGTGGCCTTCTTCTCTTGTCGACGTAGTAATCTCCCAGCGAGAGGTAGAGGACACCCTCCTCGTCAGGCTTCAGATATGGGTGCTGCGGCACTGCGACCGGCAGCCCCTGGCACTTGTAGGCTTCCGATTCCAGGAGCAGCGTCAAGGGCAGCTCCATGTCGTCGTCTCTCGTCCAGGAGCGAAGATCCGGCGCCAGAGTCCAGCTCCGCAGCACGACGTCGGCAGGGCGCGTGTTGTCACGGGGGGTCTCACCGTCGGCAGTGACGATGGAGATGAACTTTATGGAGTCCCTGACTGGGCCCATGGTCCGATGCTCCTTGGGGTTGGGGCAGCTGTTCCAGAAGTCACGCCCTTGGCACTCCTCTGGGAGATCCAGCTCCACGTGGTCGTCGTCCCTGGTACCGGCGGAGATCATGTCGCAGACAATGGCGCCATGGAGAAGGTCGGCCCAGAAAACCTTCCCTTTGAAAGTGAAGACCACGTCTGCTTCGTGCAACGGCCGCTCGGGGTGTTCACGCGGAAGCCGGATCTGCGGGCTGAGACGCGCCACCTGCTTCGTCCACTCGGCAGGGCCACGGCTCGACCACCGGAAGAGAATGCCCCTCCCGCTCCACTGCCACCCTCCATCGTACCTTTCCCAGAAGAACCCCACGTTGAGCAGATCGTAGGAGCCGTCCTTGCGTGGCAGGACGGCGGGCCGCTCCAGGAGTTCGAAGGGCACAGGAAAGACCGTGGGCGTCATGAGGCAGGCCATGAAGTAATTCGTGTTGGCGCCGGGGACGCGGGGGAGCAGCGAGAGCGTGTTCTTGGCGCCGTCGTAGACGAGCCCATAATCCCTGTCGCCCAACAGCAGCCTCATGAGGATGAAGTTCTCCGCCATGGACTCGAAGATGCACTTGATTCCGCGCTCCCGGGCCTCGATCTTGGCACGCACGTACAAGGTGGAGAGCTCCGGCGGCTCGACGAGGTGCGCGTCGAGGGAGAACTGGTCCAGTATCCAGGACCCGTCCTTGACGCCCGCCCAATCCTTGGTCGCGCGGGCGAGGATCGCGTTCTCCTGCTCTTTTTCTTCGGCATCGAAGATCGGGACGTGCTTCCTCAGCACGACCCTGTTAATCCTCCTCGATGAAGACATGCCAGAAGATCGCCGGAGACGTGGCTTGAGATCGGCGTGGATTGAGAGTTGAGACGGCGCGGCGGCGTCCCGAGACCCGAGGGTTTAGCTTCTCTCCGTTGCTCAAGGTCAGATGCGGAGCAACCTGGACGGCGATTCCTATATGACGCTCGCGAGCGTCAAGCTGTCCCCGCTTCGCTGAAGCAAAGAAACCGATCGACACGATATGGGCCGGCCCACTTGGAGCAAGGAACTGGTCTTGTGAATCTTCCAGAAGTTTCCCTGAACCGGGTTTTTTCTATTTTGTTTCCTTCAAAGGTTTTTCGGTTTTCTTCATAACTTTTAGTAATCGTTTTCTTTTTTCTTCTTATTTATCCCCTTTCTTTTATTTTTTTCTACTTTTGTGTTTCTTTTTTCTTTTTAGTTTTTTGTTTTCCATAAATTCAAAATATCCAAAATATGTCCAGATTTTTCGAAATTCGTTTGACTTTTCAGAAAATGTTTTCTAAAATTCCAAATTGTGTTCATGTTTTTTTTGTTCACGTTTCAAAAATAGTTTTGAATTCCAAATTTTTGTTCACCGTATTGAAGAAAAATGTTCACCATACATTGAAAAAAATGTTCAGTGTGTATAAAAAAATGTTCATCATGTATAGAAATTTTGTTCAGCATGCATTCAAAAGGAGTTCATTGCATTTAAAAAAAATGTTCTATGTGTATTTGAATATTGTAAACCTTACATTGAAATATGTTCAGTGTGTATAAAAAATGTTCATCATGTAGAGAAATTTTGTTCAGCGTGCATTCAGAAAAAGTTCAGCGTATTTTAAAAAAATGTTCAGTGTTTATTTGAATAAGGTTCACCCTATACTAAGAAAATGTTCAATGTGTATTCTAAATTCGCTTTCTAAAAATTGTTCACGGTACAAAAAAAGTATTCAGATTTTGAAATTTGTTCAATTTTTGAAAAACATAGTTCACGTTTAAAATAAAAAGAATAATCGAAATTTGCGTCCGATTTTCGAAACATTGTTCGCATATTTAAGATTTTCATTTTTCCAAGAATTAATGGAAAATGTTGAAAAACCCCGGATCTACCATTTGGGTTGGTACTTAAAAACAAACGCCGTTTTTATGATGTACACAATTAGTATCCCAGCTGGCCAGCTTCGTTAGCACGCAGCGCTAGGTCTAGAGTTTGACTCCCATTGCGATCGTTTTTGTTTTTCAATTACCGGCCGGCCCATTCGCGCATCAGCATTAGCGCAACCACTTCGTTTTGACGCACACGAGCGTGGAGCAGGAGCTCCCATGGAGATTCATCCTTAAGCGCTCGATGGTCGCCACAGCGCGCTATGGGCTGGGCCGAATAGCGTCGCTCACCTTGCTATGATTTTTCTAGAGCATCTCCAGCATACGCGCAACGAGCGGCGCGCTAAAACAGTTTTTTACGCGCGGAAATAGCGGTTTTTTGCGCGCGGCAGGGCGCTGGCTCCGGCAGCGGCTGCAAAATATTGCGCGCGCGACCCGCTCCAACAGGCGCTGCAAAAAAAAGGCGCACGCGAGCAACCAGAACACAAACTAGTTCAACCAAATAGATAATTCGATACAAATAGCAAAGTTCAACCAAACAGCACAAACTAGTCCGATACAAATAGCAAAGTTCAACCAAACAGCACAAACTAGTCCGATACAAATAGCAAAGTTCAACCAAACAGCACAAACTAGTCCGATACAAATAGCAAAGTTCAACCAAACAGCACAAACTAGAAACTACGAGGAGTACTCTGAGTCGTCGTCGTCCTCCTCCTCGCTTGTGTCGTCCGACGTATCAAGAAGGGTTAATTATCCTTTTGCCCTCGATGGTGTTCATGTGCTCAGTTTTGCCATCAGATACGAATTGTGCTCAGTTTTGCCCCTAGTCCATGCGCAGCTACTATGACGAGGCCAAACGGCCAGATTTTAGTCCATTCCGTCCGGCGGCGTTAGTGGTTGTGGGTCCGGAGCTTACACGCGGGACCGCGTGGACGTGGGTCCGGAGCTGACATGTGGGCCCATGCAACAAAATCCCCAAATCATTCGTAGGGTTCTAGCCGGCCAAATCGACGCCCACTCTGCCCATCCGCCGGCCGGCCCTCCTGCGCCGCCGCCGCCACCTGCGCCGCAGCCAACACCTACCTCGCCACCAGCTGCACGGCCTGCTCCGCGGCTACCGTCCTGCGCCGACGCTCCACCGCTATCTGCTCCGCCCGCCACCTTCCTGCGACGCCACGGGTGTGGCACCCGCCACCTGCTCGACCCGCGGCGCGGCCTCCTTTCGTGCGCCCTGCCGGAGCGCTCAAATGTGGGGGGCTGGTGGAGCTGTTTGAACAAGGAGGAGGAACCCCAGCGCGAATTGGCGAGCAGCGGCGACCCTGGAGTATTTGGCGAGGCAGGCATCGGCCCGGAGATCCGCCGCGTCCACGACAGGGTTCCCGAGGAGTAAGTCACGCCTCCTGTTTAGATTGAGCTTAGTTGTGCATTTGAACAGTCGATTCGAGTAGGTTTGCCCGATTAGTGTGCTGATTGCGTCTCTGTTTTTCGTCGGTTAGGATGGAGTTGCGGTTTGCTTTCTTGGTGCACATTAGAAGGGACCCATACATGTTCAATGCAAAGAATAAGAAGAAATTCCAAGGAGGTTTCGATTATCGGTTGCCAATGGCTAGTAATTGGAGTTTCAGATAATTTGGGGAGGTAATTTGTAGCCAATATCCTTGGGGTTTGCTTGATGAAGTGGTATACAAATACCATGATGTGGAAAAGAAATGGGTGACAGTTAGTAATGATGAAGAGCCGGCTACCATGTTTGCTAGGCATAAAGAGAAAGAGAATTTTCATGTGAGGATGCAAATTGATGTGCTTGAGCAGGCATTTGGACCTAGGATGGCGGGTGCAACATCTCGGGGAGAACCAAGTCGTCGTAAGGGCATCTCTAGCCAGAACAGTTCAGTTAGTGCACAGCGACGTGGTGGCTCGACAAGTGTGGGCACCGGCAGTAAGGTCCCCCTTGAAGTGGAGCCCGATGAATACAATTCTGGGGTTGATGAAGAGAAGCTATATTCTGATGTTATTCAGAATTTACGACGGGCACCTCGGGCTGAAAACCAAGATGAGGCTCATAATGCAGTCCGTGTGGATGATGACGCGGTGGGTGAGGACGGAGACCTTGCAGCTGTTGAATGGGACCCTTTGAACCCTCATATGGAAGAAGGTATCGTTTTTGCATCCATGACTGAGTGTAGAAATGCACTTGTGACACACTGCATCAAGATAGAACGTACTTTCAAAGTTGACAAGAGCGATCAAGTACGTTATAGAGTGCGCTGTCCGACTGAGGGTTGTCCATGGAGGATGCTCGCATCTAAAATGCGAAATAGCATGAATGTTCAGGTCAAAGTGAACCCTTTTAAGCACACATGCCTGGAATCAACCCTTAGGAAGGATACAATCAGTAGAGCCAAGTCAAGATGGGTGGCAGAAGAAGTAAAGAAGTGGGTGAAAGAAAACCAGCAAGTGGGTCCAAAGGAATTGCAGAAGAACATCAAATACAAGTTCAAGATAGATTTACCATACATGAGGTTGTTCAATGGTAAACAACATGCTATGGATTCTATTTATGGTAGCTGGCAGGAAAGTTTTCAATTGTTGTATTCATTCAAAGGTGAAGTGGAGAGGACCAGCCCAGGTAGTATTGTAGATATTGACCACCACACCGTGGAGTACACATTCAGGGGAGTGACAAAGACCAAGGAATGCTTTAGGAGGGTTTTTGTCTGCTTTGAGGCTTGTCGTCGGGGTTTCTTGGCAGGCTGCAGGCCTTATTTGGCTATTGATGCCACTTTTCTCACAGGGAGGTTTAAAGGGCAGTTAGTAGCAGCTTGTGCAGTTGATGCACACAGTTTTGTATTTCCAGTTGCGTACGGTGTGCTGGAGACAGAGTCTGAGGAGAGTTGGACTTGGTTTTTGCATAATCTGCGTCGGGCTATTGCACATCCCAATGGTTTGGTCATTCATACAGATGCCTGCAAAGGTTTAGAAGTGGCCGTGGACAATGTGTTCCCTGGAGTAGAGCATAGGGAATGCATGCGTCATCTTGCTGCAAATTTCATGAAGAAATTCAAAGGAAAGGTGTATACCGACAATTTATGGCCAGCATCTTTGACTTGCAGTGTGAAGAAGCACAACTACCACTTGAGGCAGTTATACATGAATCCCAAAGTGAAAGAATACTTGGAAACACACCACTCCAAGTTATGGGCCAGAAGCCAATTCAGTGAACTAAGCAAAGTTGACTATGTGCACAATAATCTAGCAGAGTCTTTCAACTCAACGATCCGGAAACTAAAGGGTCATTATGTGGTGGATTTTCTTGACAGGATAAGGATATAATACATGCAGAAATTTCATTATCGTGCAGGAATAACCGAGGCAAAATTCATGGGCCACATTATCATCCCTGCCGTGATGAATGAACTGAATCAGAAAACAACAGGCTTGGAAATGAACAGGACTCTTTTCTCGGGTACCACAACAGAGATATCATATTCAGATAAAGAGAAGAGGGAATGGAGATATACAGTGGATTTAAAAGCTTTAACTTGTAGTTGAAGGCAATGGCAGATAACTGGGTTGCCATGCATTCATGCCTTGTTTTTCATCACTTCTCTCCCAGGTCCAGCAGGGAACATACATCAGTATGTGCATGATTACTACTCTGTTGCAAGGTTCAAAGCCACATATGTGTATGCATTGCCTGCTATGGAGGGAAAACAACAATGGGACATGGACCCTGGATTCAAGCTTTGCGCTCCAGTTCTGAAGAGAGCAGCAGGTAGACCAAGTAAGAGTCGAATCAGACCTCGCAGCGAAGGAGCTGGACTTGGAGCGAGGAAGTGTAAGTGCACAAGGTGTGGTGGGTCTGGTCATTTCAGTAAGTATTGTGATAACACAGTAGATCCAGCGTTTGGAGAGAGTTTCGATGAAGGCTTCGATGAAAATGTTGGTCAGCAGCCGGTTGCCTCAACAGATGATGAAAATGACGGTCAACCGGTTGCATCCGATGAGGATTTTGACGAGGTTCCAAATGATGATGGTCAACAGACGCATGATTTTGACGATGATCCAAAATATCCTCCAAATGATGATTCTAGTGAGGCTCCAAATGGTGATCCAAGTGAGGCTCCAAATGGTGATCATGGTGATCCAAGTGAGGCTCCAAATGGTGGTCCAAGTGAGGTTCCAAATGGTGACCAACCTTCTGTTGTTGTGAGTTCTGCTAGGTATGTAAATCTTGCAAATACTACTGTACATTTATCACTTGACATGATCTCATTACCCTTTATGTTTTGCACAGCTCTGTGGTAGGTTTGAAGAAGACGCGCAAGGTACCGACAACCAAGAGGAGAAGAGAAGAAGCAATGAGCACAAGGTGCACGAGGAGCAAAGTGATGGCAAGAAGCTCAAGGAACAGATAGAAGCCCCAACGCTATTTATGAATAATTATGAAACATTATGAATAATGTTGTATTTCTGTTGAATGATGTTGGACCTATGTTAGAACTATGTTTGAATGATGTTGGAACTATGTTAGAACTTCAAATTTGACATGCTATATGGATGTTGAAATTCTTCCGAAACTTTGGTAAACTCACATTCATGAAAAATGTGCTAAAAAGAGCTCCAAAGGTAGGGTAAACGGCCTCATTTCTAAGCAAGATTTTTTTGACCTTGTCTATTTGAGCCAAATAACTTTCCTACACATATAATCTATATACAAAGACTATGTGCACTGGTTTTTCCTTTTTTTGATTTTTTTGAATTTTGTTTTGCTCATTTAAATTTTGGTCAAACCTAACTTTGACCAAGATTTAAACAAGTCTAAAACATCAAAATGAAAAACTAAGCCTGGATCCTTCTTAGTCACTCCAAAATGAAGCTGTGGTGAGTTTTTTTGAAATTTTCATGAAAAATGTGCTAAAAAGAGGGGTCCAAAGGTAGGGTAAATGACCTCATTTCTAAGCAAGGTTTTTTTCAACCTTGTCTAAATCAGCCAAATAACTTTCCTACACATATATTCTATATATACAGACTATGTGCGCTGGTTTTTCCATTTTTTTGATTTTTTTAAATTTGTTTTGCTCATTTGAATTCTGGTCAAACTTAACTTTGACCAAGATTTAAACAAGTCTAAAACATCAAAATGAAAAACTAAGTCTGGATCCTTCTTAGTCACTCCAAAATGAAGCTGTGGCGAGTTTTTTGAAATTTTCATGTTCATTTCACCAAAGCACTTCTCTTCACTTCGTACAAGAGAGTTTGAGATACTTGAGATATCACATAAGACACATGAACTTATCATTTAAATGTATGTAAACCTTGTTTATCAACTTAAATCGTTAGTATATGACATAAGAAGACTATGTGCGCAGGTTTTTCATTTTTCTGATTTTTATTTAATTTATTATGCTCATTTGAAATCAGGTCAAACCTATCTTTGACTGCTCCAAACCCCTCCCAAACCCCGCTAACCCTAGCGCTGAACAAGGACCGTCCATCTAACCCTAGCGGCGATCAAGGACCGTCGATCTAACCCTTCTAGAAGGAATCTGCGGGGAGGATGGGGGCGATCCACGAGATGCAATTTGATTGGCTGGGAGATTGTTTTTTCTGAACAAGTACCGGGCGCGCTGGATGGACTGTTGGGCCGTCTCGCTGTCTGGGCCTGAGACCGCAGTTAATAGCCCGTCGCAGCCTTTCCAGGCCTGCATGCATGGGAAGGGCGGCGACATGGGTTTGCATGCGCGGGAGGGAGGCAGACGTGCATGCATGCGAGCGAGGCGAGCTAGGTGCCCATGCACGTATTGATTCAGAGTTAGGCCATTGTTTCAGATTACGGCAGTGATTCAGATTACGGCAGCGAGTCAGATGCATGCGCCCAGTCAAAGAGCTTCCCTATGCAGTGATTCATATGCACGCACGCGCCCCATGCATCATTTTCGTGCAAAATTTTAAGGGTCCTAAACGTAACGGATACGCACATGCGTCCGGATTCACGCACACACCATTCTCATCCCTTCAATCTTCCTCTCCCACCCACAGGCCTATAAATGGGGTGCCTCTCTTCCTCCCCCACCCACAAGCCAGATCCGATCCATTCTCTCCAACATCAAACACCCAAGCGACCGAGCCCTCTCCAAGCGACCAAGTGAAGATGCAGTTCAACGGGCCGACCTTCAATCGTCCTCCTGTCATGCCGGAGCTGCGCTACCCACCGGGCGTGCTCGTGGAGAGGGAGCTCCGTGTGTGGGCGACTTCAAGGTGGAGGGGGTCCGTCGAACTCACCCGCGCTTTCCTCAGAGCCGGCTATGCTCACCTCCCACGGGGCTCGCCTAGGATGTTCACCCTCAACGAGGTTCCTGACCGCGACGGCATCCTCCTACTGCTCACGGTCACCTTCACCAACCCGTTTGACGTGCGCGAGCTCCTCGGCCAAGTCTTTTGGTGCGGCTGCGAGGCCATCTTCTTCACAGTGTACAACATCTGCACCAACTACGAGAGCATCTTCCCCACTCCAGGCCAGATGCACTCCCTTCCCTACGACGAGGAGGAGGAGGTGTGAAGTTGAAGACGGTGTTGAAGGGGCGCGCGGCCAAGGTGGAAGAAGGAGGTCAACATGAAGATGTTCAAGAAGGGGTGCGAGCCCGGAGTCAAGCTCGTCATGTTATCGTTTTTATTTTGTTGCTTTTCTATGTTGTGTATGCCGTGTCGTGTCGTGTCCGTGAACTTATGGGTCCAAGTTATTATTGCCTAATGTAAGGGTACGGAGTGTTGTATCTTATATATCCAAGTTATTATGTGTGTTAAAAATGTCCGTGCCCAAACATATCATTTCTTCCCTAAACCAAGTCATGAAGTTAGAGAACTTGTGGTTTTCATTAATGAAAATCGGAGGGGGCGAGAAGCCTTCTCTTTCATTAAAAAAAAAACCAAGTCATGAACTAACATGCAAATTTATTCCCTTTAAATCCTAAACCAAGTGCCACTCTAACCCTAAACCAAGTGCCACTCTAACCAAAATCATGTGGCAGTGCAAACATACGTTTCCAACCCTCCAAAATTTCAGTGCAAAACAAAGGAAAACCACTCTCACGCGCGTGCAAACATTCACAGTCTCACTATGTATACCTTCCTTCCCTACCCATGTCAAAGTCTTTCCATCTGTCCTAGCGGTTACCAGCGTAGCCCTAAATGCCACAAACCCACGTGGTCCTGGATTTGAGTCCCCAGCCGCACCAATTTTTTGTGCATTTTCACCCTTCATTTTTTAGACAAATTATTTTTTCTCAATGTAATGCCCTTAAAAAATGTTCATTAGTATTGGCACAAGGTGTAAACCTCTACCAGAGCTGAGGCACATTTTCCATGACATTCTGGTCTTTGATTTAAATCACGGTGTATTTGGATTGGAGTTTAAATATTTAACAGCTCCAAAAAAATCTAAACTTAATTGTTTGGCTCTGGAATAATTCAATTAGCTTCCACAAAAAGTTTCAGCATTATGATTTACTGCCTAAATTAAATCAAAACAGAAAACAGAAAAAAACGCAAGAGAACCCTCGAATGGGCCTAATTGGATGTAGTTGGCCCATTAGTCTAGCCTGCACTTGGCTCTACGCTCTGAATTTGGCCCACAGAGGAACCTTTTTTTTTACAGAGGCAGAGCAGAGAGTTGCATTTCATTTATCAAAAGTTTCTGAATTCCTTATTTCTTCTACCTTTTTTCAACATATTTAAATGTTGGTCACTTATTCTCTTTTTTTTCAACATTTAAACAACTTTGACCAACATTTAAACTAGGGTTGACCAACAAATTCCTCCATAATTCATGCCTTTCCATACATTTTCAACATTACAACCAGTGCGATTACCATACCTACAAATGCCCAAAAATAATTGCAAATTGGTATTGGTATTTGTGCTTGATCTTCAAGCTTCCTAACCTTCTTCTTCAACATCCTAAGCTCAACAGCTAGCTCTCTGTCAGTGCGTGCTTCGCCCTCCATCTCTTCTTCCGGAGCTCGTGCTGCAGCCACTGCCGTTCGTGGCAGCATGCGCAACCATTCTTCATGCTCTTCTTGCAGTTCATTCATCAGAGTCTTGGCCAGAGCATCGACCCAAAGAAAGAAGCATGTCACCTGCATGAACACCAAACAGATCAACCCATTGCTCAAAGATCCCGACCACGAAAATGGTGCAATTGCCCCAATTCTTACCCCATTCTCGTGGCACGCGTAGAACGGACGATTCTGGTTCCTCGGTGTGTGAGAAACCCTCCGATCAACGCCCGCCCGGCACCGCGGACAGACGAAGACAGGCATGTCCACACGCGCCCTGCTCTGCATCCGCGAGGTGGCGCGGGAGCTTGAGGAAGACATGGAACTCGGAGCCGAAGGGGATCTCAACACCGTCGCGCCCTCCATAGCTAGCTTCCCACCGCCGTGCTCTCTCTCTCTCTCGCCGTGGTCACCGTCATGCTCTCTGTCGCCGTGGTCACCGCCGCTGTCTGTCGCCCGCTTATATAGCACACCCGCAACGGCTCTCTACTCAACGGCTCTCTGCTGGGTCCCACAAGCCACGCGTGCAACGGTCTGAATAGAATTGGGCATCTCTGCCGCCTGGTCCCACCGGTAAGGGCCGAGTCAAAAGGTTGATCTGACGGAGACGGCAGAGTTCACGGAACGAGTCAGTGCGCACGGACTAGGGGCAAAACTGAGCACAATTCGCATCTCAGGGCAAAACTGAGCACATGGACACCACTGAGGGCAATAGGATAATTAACCCTATCAAGAAACGCGTCTTCCCACCGATCATCATTGTCGGAGAAGAATGATGCCTGTCCCAGATCGCACTGCGATATCGCCAGTGCCTTCCAACGACGCATGTCCGCCCGTTCCACGCGCCGCCTTGCCCTCCTCTCTGCCCAGAAGGTGTTCTCGTTGGCGACGTCCTCTAGGTGGCGCTGGCGCCACTCCGCCATGGCTCGCTCGTCCACCTCGGCGATGAGGAGGCGTCACTATTGCTGACGGTGTTCCTAAGGGACAGCATCAGTTACTAGCCGCGGCGGAGGGGCGAGGTCCTGCGCCTGCTCACGCGTCCTGGAAGTTCATCTGTGCGCGAGGACTTGAGAGGCGCCACGCCGCCGCGTCGTACACGCGGGCGGCCTCGTGGGGGGTGTCGAAGGTGTCGAGGCCGAGGCGCACGTTGCCGGACCAAATCTCGGCGTAGAAGGTGCTGGAGGGGCGCGCGCGTACGCCGCGGTAGCCCGAAGCTCCCCGGCGGCGCGGCGGCATGGTGGCGCGGTGGTGGTGCGTCGGCGGCGAGGCGAGAAAGCGGCAGAGGAAGCGGGAGAGGGCGCGTGGCGAGATGGAGAGCGATGGGAGGGCGCGTGGCGGGCGCTACATTTTATAGGTGCCCCTGATGCCACGCGCCAAATCTAGCGCGCGACCGGCTGCTTTTTCCCGCGCGCGCGCAATCATTTTCCGCGCGTCTGAGTTTCCCGCCTCCGCTGGAGCGCACGAAACCGTCCCGCGCGCGCTAAAAGCGCATTTTACCCCCCGCGCGCGCGTTTTTTGCAGCCACTGTTGGAGATGCTTTTACGTGGCTTTCGCTCCAGGGCGCCGCTATGTGCCGCCAGCTGCGAGTCATACCAGGGCTCGCCTGATGACGTCATGTTACATTTTTTGTTTTTTCTTATGTTTTTTATTCAAATTTTTGTTTTCGTTTTTTCTCTATCGCTATATTGTTTATGTTCCTATTTGGGCCCGATAGCATGGCTCACCTTGCTCCGCTTTTTTCCTTTAGGTGGCGCTGGCTTCTACAAAACCAATAGCTACCCTCAAAAAACAATATCTGCCGACTCAAGGAAAAGATAGGGTTCGCTTATTCGATGGATTTTAAGACGTTTGTGGACTAAAAATTTCATTGATTCAAAAGTATTCACATTTTAAAAAATACTCATGAATTTATAAAAAAAGTTCATGATTGTAATATTTTCATGATTTTAAAAAGTGCAAGAATTTTTAAAAACATTCATGAAAGTGCATGAATTTTAAAATTAAAAATATTTCAAAATTGTTCACAAAGTATGAAAAAAAAATCAAAAAATGTGATTGATTTTATAAAATGTTCATGATTTTAAAAATTATACATGGGTTAAAATAGGTAAAAGGAAAAAGGAGAAAAAATCAAACATGAAAAAAAGTAAAAACCAAAAGAAACTGGTAACACCATAGAGGAAACACAAAATGAAGGGAAAAATAAAAATTGGATAGAAATATCCCAAGACAGGAAAAGCTCAATGTTGTGGAGTTCCGTACATGGGCCGACCCATGAGCACGTAGGGGTGTGCAAATCCTACGCTTCGGCCTCTATTCTTTGCTATACACAAGAATAGGACATTCTAAAGATGTGGCCACAACAAACAACTCATAATGGGCCAAATTTATTATCGTTTAGTTTCACTTTTAAGGTCTCATTTGGACGTCATTTCGAATTGAAATGAGTCCAATACCAAATCAACCTATGTACTGAGATGGGCTCTAATACCAATATTGATGTCTTGCTTTATACAAAATATTGTTGGTTGGAACTAGATAATGTGTGCTTAATTCTCCTACGGGGCTCGTTACCAACATTGGAGCTACCAGTCCCCGACGTGGTTTGTCAATTGTTTGGCATGGATCGACAATGATCGTGTGCATATGTTGCGTTATGGGTCTCTATGTTGGTTGTCGGTGGTGAAGTCAGAGACGCTTGCTCGAGAAGTAGTGATGATGACAATTTGCAGTGTGGATAGTAAGTTCGGTCTTGCCCTGTTTTGTGGGTGTGCTGTAACGGGTTTGCCCTATTTCTTGATAATTAACCACGCTATTATATTCTTAGTTAATGGATAGAGTCCTAACGGGACCGATCTCAAAAAGGATAAGGTAGCAACACCAATTAATGTTTTGTGCATACATCTAGAGCCCCCTTTTGAAGTTTTGGTGTACTAAGTACTAACGATAAAAGTGGTTAAGGGACAAATGTATTTGTGGGTATATACATGTGAAGTCCCTAAAGATTTAGTTTAGCCAATGATAGTGACCCCTAAAAATGTGAAGAAACATTGAAGGTTTTTGTGCGTCCTTTTGAAGAATTAGCTGAAGAACTGGAGTGTGAAGACTTACCTCTTTACTAATTCTTAGCCATAAGGGCAAACCATACTGTTAAGGGCGGCAAGGTGATACAAAGACAGTATTTTTGAAGTGTGCTCAATCCGAATCCTATTTTTTCGAGTGAAGACTTTGGAGATCTCTTTGAGCGCAGGATCTTTTTCTTCAATGTCCGAAATGATGTTCTTTGGGACACCTTAGTCAAAGTCATCGCCAAGGAGTTAGGAAACAAATAGTTTGGTTTCCCTACTGTGAAGAAATCGAGAGTTCAAATTTTGGAGCTAAGTGGGATTCCTCGATATTATTCGACGGGTATGAAAGAAGAGGTACGAATGTGAGTAAGAAAACAAAGGTATGCAAAGATGAGGACGTCGGTGCTTGCTGTGAGATGATAATTTTTATTTTGCACCCATGCTCATAACACAACTACAAGATGGTACAAAAGCGACACATGAATCAGAGACCCTTCGACCAAGCTGTGTGCGATGCATTAATCGCAAACGGTGTTAAAATAAACCATCACCAATTAGACAAACTGTGTGCGACGGCGGAGACATCAAGCATGATTCAGATTAGAGTTGCATGTGCAATACGTGTCATACAGTTGATCCATCTGAACTAATTGCAATGAGACAAAAAACAGAAACGGTCATCCATATGAAGATATGTGCGATAACGACATACAGTTCAATCGGATGGACTGTTTTCGATTAGGGAACAGAGTAGAAACGGTCGACCAGATCAACGTGTGTGTGATAGACGTCATACAATTCACTTGGATGACCTGTTTGCGATCAGTGAAAACAACAGAAACTGTCGTGGTGGGCGCACGGCAGATGCCAAGGGATGGCTAAAGAGAGGAAGAGGCTCGAGGGCACCGGTGGGCTCCAGAGGCGAGGTCGGCATGAGCGTGCGAGGGACGCAAGACATACCCAGGTTCGGGGCTCTCCGGAGAGATAACACCCCTAGTCCTGCCGAGTGTAGTTTATATGTAATAGTACAGAGTTGCTCCTAGAGCTGTATGGAGGAAGAAGGAAGGCAGGCCAAGACCTAGGCTGCTCCCTCTCCTAGTGTGTGGCTAGTCTAGTTGATCTTGTGTCCGCCCGTATGCTTGAGGGCTCCTGGGGGGGTTTATAAGTCAACCCCCCCAGGGATACAATGGTAATGTTACAAGGCCGCGGGGCCGGGTTGTCATTGTCCGAGAAGCCGGTGCTGGGACCCGCCGGGTGTCAGGGCTCGCCCGGTTCTCCGGGCGCGGCCCCGTGCGCCAGGGGGCACTGTTAGCCATCTTGTCGATCGTCACGGAGTGGCCGGGTCGATTCCGCTACAGTGGTGCACCGTCAGGTCACCGCTTGCTGGCGTCAGCAATGACGACGGGTGCACTGTAGTCACGCCAGCCCTGGTCAGCAGGGTAGGTGGGGCACTGTTGCCACGCCTCGGCTGACCAGAGGAGTTGGTGGGGCACTGTTGCCATGCTCGCCCTTGGATGGAGACTCGTCCCATCGTACTGCTGGGATGGGACGGGGGCTGACCCGTGGCTGGGTTGAGGAATTCGCCAACGGGAGCTGGCTTGTTGGAGAAGTCTTGGCATGTCGGGTTCCGCCGTCTTGCGCCGGCCGTTGGGGCCGGGTTGAGGAGTTTGGTCGGGTTGAGGGACTTTGGCCGGCTTGAGCAACCCGGCCAAGTGCGAGCCGGATTGTGGGGCGTTGCTGGCCCCGATGTTTTTGAAAATAATCCGGGTTCCGTTGCCTGCCTGGGGTTCATCCCCCCGACAGTAGTCCCCGAAGCTGTGAAGGTCCGCCGTCTTCGAGTGGGAGGGCCTTCGCAGTCCCCCCCTCCTGAGGAGGCGAAGTTTGTGACCGCCGGTTCCGGCAACACCCACTGTGTGCCGGCTTCCGGAAGCCGGATCGCGGCATCTCGGCGCCGGCAGGAAACCGAGGAGCCCATCGAATCTTGAGGTAATCTTTTGGGCTCTACACAGGCGCCACGTGGCGCTCAGGAGTCAAAGGGGCCTGACAGGCCATGCGCGTGACGGTACAGGGCGATGGGCTGGGGCTCGCCACTGCGCGCCCTCGGCCCACGCGCATGGATTTATTGCGGCTTCCGCAAGTCGGTTGCCATTCTCGAGGCAGTTATTGCGTGTGGTACATAAGCACTTATTGCGTGGAAGTGGGAGGGGCGAGCGCAAACGACCCCACTTCCCCATGTTTTGAACCGTGGCTTATAAATTGGGAGGAGGGGGCGGCGGAAATCATTCTCGCTCGCGCTCCCCCGTCTCTTTGTCCTCCCTCTGCTTCTTGCGTCCGCCGCGCGTTGCAACGCCCGCCGCTTTGAGTAGAGCTTCACCGCCACTCTTCTCTTTTCTTTCTTCGCTTCGTCTTGCCGATGGCACTCCCTTTGGGCTCGTGGATGGGCTCTTCCATCACCGCGGAGGACATCGCGTACCTCCGCGGCACCAGGCGCTTGTCAAGGGAGACGTAGGTCGCCGTGTGCCTACT
Organism: Triticum aestivum; assembly: GCF_018294505.1. Classification (NCBI taxonomy): domain Eukaryota; kingdom Viridiplantae; phylum Streptophyta; class Magnoliopsida; order Poales; family Poaceae; genus Triticum; species Triticum aestivum. The sequence goes on along the minus strand of NC_057808.1, from coordinate 520,309,756 downwards.
GATACGTCTCCGTCGTATCTACTTTTCCAAAAACTTTTGCCCTGGTTTTGGACTCTAACTTGCATGATTTGAATGGAACTAACCCAGACTGACGCTGTTTTCAGCAGACTTTCCATGGTGTTATTTATGTGCAGAAACAAAAGTTCTCGGAATGACCTGAAACTCCACGGAACATCTTTTTGGAAAATATTAAATATACTGGAAGAAAAATCCACGTCAGGGGGCCCACACCCTGTCCACGAGGGTGGGGGGGCGCCTGCCCCCCTGGGCGCCCCCCTGCCTCGTGGGCCCCCTGACGCTCCACCGACCTCAACTCCAACTCCATATATTCACTTTCGGGGAGAAAAAAAATCAGAGAGAAGGATCCATCGCGTTTTACGATACGGAGCCGCCGCCAAGCCCTAAAACCTCTCGGGAGGGCTGATCTGGAGTCTGCTCGGCGCTCCGGAGAGGGGAATCCGTCGCCGTCGTCATCATCAACCATCCTCCATCACCAATTTCATGATGCTCACCGCCGTGCGTGAGTAATTCCATCGTAGGCTTGCTGGACGGTGATGGGTTGGATGAGACCTATCATGTAATCGAGTTAGTTTTGTTAGTTTGATCCCTAGTATCCACTATGTTCTGAGATTGATGTTGCTATGACTTTGCTATGCTTAATGCTTGTCACTAGGGCCCGAGTGCCATGATTTCAGATCTGAACCTATTATGTTTTCATGAATATATGTGAGTTCTTGATCGTATCTTGCAAGTCTATAGTCACCTACTATGTGTTATGATCCGGCAACCCCGAAGTGACAATAATCGGGACCACTCCCGGTGATGACCATAGTTTGAGGAGTTCATGTATTCACTATGTGTTAATGCTTTGGTCCGGTACTCTATTAAAAGGAGGCCTTAATATCCCTTAGTTTCCATTAGGACCCCGCTGCCACGGGAGGGTAGGACAAAAGATGTCATGCAAGTTCTTTTCCATAAGCACGTATGACTATATTCGGAATACATGCCTACATTATATTGATGAATTGGAACTAGATCTGTGTCACCCTATGTTATGACTGTTACATGATGAACCGCATCCGGCATAATTCTCCATCACCGATCCAATGCCTACGAGCTTTTCACATATTGTTCTTCGCTTATTTACTTTTCCGTTGCTACTGTTACAATCACTACAAAACCCAAAAATATTACTTTTGCTACCGTTACCGTTACTTCCATACTGCTTTGCTACTAAACACTTTGCTGCAGATACTAAGTTATCCAGGTGTGGTTGAATTGACAACTCAACTGCTAATACTTTTGAATTGACAACTCAACTGCTAATACTTGAGAATATTCTTTGGCTCCCCTTGTGCCGAATCAATAAATTTGGGTTGAATACTCTACCCTCGAAAACTGTTGTGATCCCCTATACTTGTGGGTTATCAAGACTATTTTCTGGCGCCGTTGCCAGGGAGCATAGCTCTATTCTTTGAGTCACTTGGGATTTATATCTGCTGGTCACTATGAAGAACTTGAAAGACACAAAAACAACAATTTATCCCTTAACTACGAGGGGAGGTAAGGAAGTGCCATCTAGCTTTGCACTTCATTCACCTTCTGTTTTGAGTAAGGTTGCGACACCTAAACCTGCTTCTGCTATTCGTTCTGATATGTCGCATGTTATTGATGATGCCACTTCTGCTATGCATGATAATTATGATGAAACTACTTCTATGCTTGATACTACTGTGCCACTTAGTGAATTTCTTGATGAACAACTTGCTAGGGTTAGAGAGAATGAAATTATTGAAACTGATAACATTGATGAAAGTGATGATGAAGACTCTCCCCCTAATAAATATGAATCGCCTGTTGTTCCTGAGGGTTATGTTTTGGAAAAAGAAGCTGCTATAGCTATTTTAGCTTGCAAAGATAGATACGAGCTCAAGAGGTTATTAGCTAAATGGAAGCAGCAATCTCTTAATGCTAGAATGAAACCTAACCCTGCTTTTGCTACTTCACCTATCTGTGTTACTGATAAGGATTATGAATTCTCTGTTGATCCTGATGTAATTACTTTGGTTGAATCTGATCTTTTTCATGGCTATGAATCTAAAACTGTTGTGGCACATCTTACTAAATTAAATGATATAGCCACCCTGTTCACTAATGATGAGAAATCTCGCTACCTATATATCCTTAAAATATTTCCGTTCTCATTAAAGGGTGATGCTAAGATATGGTTTAATTCTCTTGATCCTGGTTGTGTGCGTAGTCCCCAGGATATGATTTATTACTTCTCTGCTAAATATTTCCCCGCTCATAAGAAACAAGCTGCTTTAAGGGAAATATATAATTTTGTGCAAATTGAAGAAGAGAGTCTCCCACAAGCTTGGGGGAGGCTTCTCCAATTGCTTAATGCTTTGCCTGATCATCCTCTTAAGAAAAATGAAATACTTGATATTTTTTATAATGTACTAACCGATGCTTCCAGAGATTACCTAGATAGTTGTGTTGGTTCTGTTTTCAGGGAAAGAACACCGGATGAAGCTGAAATTTTATTGAATAATATGTTGACAAATGAAAATAATTGGACACTTCCTGAGCCTATTCCTAAACCAACTCTGAAGGAAAGAGGTGTTCTATTTCTCAGTCCTGAAGATATGCAAGAGGCAAAGAAATCTATGAAAAAAAGGGTATTAAGCGTGAAGATGTTAAGAATTTACCTCCTTTTGAAGAAATACATGGTCTTAATTTACCGCCTGTTGAAGAAACATATGATATTAATCCTCCACCTATTGAAGAAACTCATGGTCTTGATAACCCTACACAGGTAGTAAAGGTAAATTCTCTCTATTGATTTGATGAAGGTGATATTCCTCACTATAAGTCTGCTAGACAATGCTTAGAAGAGTTTGATAATTTTATTGTCAAACAAGAAAACTTCAATGCTTATTTTGGTAGACAATTGAAATACAATTCCGATACGCTTGAACACTTGAGTAATTACATGGCTAATGTTAAAGGTGAACTTAAACTCATTAGTAAACATGCTTCAATGGTCACCACTCCAGTAGAACAAGTACTTAAAGCTCAAAATGATTTTCTCAATGAGTTAAATAGTAAGAAAAATGATTATGCTGTTAGAGTGGCTACTAGAACTGGTAAGATGACTCAGGAACCTTTGTATCCTGAAGGCCACCCTAAGAGAATTGAGCAAGATTCTCAGAGAAATAATATTGATGCACCTAGCCCTTCTAAAAAGAAGAAAAAGAAAAATGATAGGACTTTGCATGCTCCTAGTGAACCTATTGCTGAAACACCTGAGAATCCAAATGATATATCTATTTCTGATGCTGAAACACAATCTGGTAATGAACATGAACCTAATGAAAACGTTAATGATGATGTTCAACCTAGTAATGATAATGATATAGAAATTGAACCTGTAGTTGATCTTGATAACCCACAATCAAAGAATCAACGTTATGATAAGAGAGACTTTGTTGCTAGGAAACACGGTAAAGAAAGAGAACCATGGGTTCAGAAACCCATGCCTTTTCCTCCCAAACCATCCAAGAAAAAGGATGATGAGGATTTTGAGCGCTTTGCTGAAATGATTAGACCTATCTTTTTGCGTATGCGATTAACTGATATGCTCAAAATGAATCCTTATGCTAAGTATATGAAAGAAATTGTCACTAATAAAAGAAAGATACCGGAAGCTGAAATTTCCACGATGCTTGCTAATTATACTTTTAAGGGTGGAATACCGAAGAAACTAGGAGATCCAGGAGTACCAACTATACCATGCTCCATTAAAAGAAACTATGTTAAAACTGCTTTATGTGATCTTGGAGCCGGTGTTAGTGTTATGCCTCTCTCTTTATATCGTAGACTTGATTTGAATAAGTTGACACCTATTGAAATATCTTTGCAAATGGCTGATAAATCAACTGCTATACCTGTCGGTATTTGTGAGGATGTGCCTGTTGTGGTTGCAAACGTTACTATTTTAACGGACTTTGTTATTCTTGATATTCCTGAGGACGATAGTATGTCTATTATTCTTGGAAGACTTTTTTTGAATACTGCAGGGGCTGTTATTGATTGCATCAAAGGCAATGTCACTTTTCATGTTAATGGTAATGAGCATACGATACACTTTCCAAGGAAACAACCTCAAGTTCATAGTATCAACTCTATTCGAAAAATTCCATCGATTATTTTTGGAGGTTTTGAATTTCCTCTTCCTACTGTCAAGAAGAAATATGATATTCTTATTATTGGGGATGTGCATATCCCAGTTGAGGTAACATAGTGTTATTCGAAATTTCTCCAGTTTCATGTTATTCAGAATGAGTTTGTTAACAAGACTTGATCAACCTTGTTAATGGATTCCTTTTGATGAACATGAGATGGATGAAACTAGAAGGCACAACCTTCTGTACCCTCTTTCTACTTTCTGTTATTTAGTTGAAATAAAGTAAAAAATAGTATTTTCTGTCTGTTTTCTGATTTATCTGCGCAATATAAAAATACCCCGAAAATAAAAGTTCTCCAAATGTCCTAAAAATGGAATATGATTTTTTCTGGAATATTTGAGAATATTTGGAACTGAGAACACAACAGGGGGAGCAAACACCTGGCCACGAGGGTCCAGGGCGCGCCCACCCCTACAGAGCGCGCCCCTGCCTCGTGGGTCCATGGTGGCTCCCCTCCACTTATTCCTGCATCCACACACTTTCTTCCTCCCAAAAAAATCACCATCCAGCTCAAGCACGAGTTCTAGCTCATTTTGCTGCGATTTTTGATCCCCTTGCTCAAAGCACCTCTCACAAAACTGCTTGGGGAGATTGTTCCTTGGTATGTGACTCCTCCATTGGTCCAATTAGTTTTTGTTCTAGCTCTTTATTCATTGCAAATTTGTGTTGCCTAGGTGACCATGTTCTTGAGCTTGCACGTCAAATTTATATGGTTCCAAGTAGTTCTAATGCATGATATAGGCTCTAGGCACTTGTAGGAGTAGTTGCTATCAATTTTGTTGAGCTTGGTTCACTCTTATTTGAAGTTACTAAAAATTTCAGAAATTTTTCAGAGGAAGAAATATGCTTAGGAAAATGTACCAAGGTGGTTCTTCAAGGAAGCAAGGACCCAGGCTGGCAATGTGTGATGCTGACGATGAGCCACCAAGGGACGCTCCAGTGCGGCCTTGTGAATGGCCTTCAGAGGGCTTTATGGATCGAGCGGGAATCAAGGAAGAATTTAATGCATATTTGCGTAACACTGATCTTGTGAGTTTCGAGGAGAAAAAGTGCCGCCGGTACTATGATCTCACTAGTTCCTTTGTGAGGAGGTTTGAATTTTCATCTTCACGCAATTCTCCAACTGTCCTGTTTGATCTTTATGAGAAATCTTATACGATGGAATTAGAGGATTTTACCACTGCTTGCAAACTTCCACAATGGGGTAGTGCTAGTGAACCTCACAAATCTGAATTTAGAGAATTTCTTGCTAGTATAACTGTGGGGGAATCTAGAGATATAGCACAAGCTACCATAGGGAGCATTCATTTTCCTCCTATACATTATTTTGCTCTCTTCATAGGTAGGTGCATAAATGGTAAAGATGTAGCATGTCACATGTGTGTCCCTGACCTCAGTATTCTTAGGAGTGCCGTGTTAGGAGACAAATCTTGTAACTTGGGGGCCATTGTTGCACGTAGGTTGCATCATAATAGATTTAATGGAGATTTCTTTGGCGGAATTTATGCAACCCCCTGAGCTGATTTTCTTGGTGTAACCATACGTAATGATGATATTGAATTTCCTCCTACCTATTTAGACTTTAATGCTATGGTTCACCACCAGTTTGTCGAGAGGAATGAATCACCTCTCCGGTATCGCTTAATCTTTGACAGACGTCGGGCTGTCCGTATTACTCTCCCTGCTCCTGCCTTCTTTGATTATCAGGCAAAAGGAAGACATTTTATTACCAGAGAGGAGGCAGATGAGTACGAGAGGAGGGCGGAGGCAGCTCGCCGTCACGCTGCAGCTCAGGAGGCAATAACTGCCGTAGCACAGTACGACCCCAGCTACAACTATGGATATCCGCCAGGCCATCCGTGGCAATAAACCAACTTAGGCCAAAAGCCTAAGCTTGGGGGAGTACGTATTTCCCACCGACATTACATTCATGTTCACACACTCATTGCTAGACGTCGGTGCTCATACTCTTTCACTGTAATATCCATGCTAGTTTATTTTCTTTTTCTTGCTTTCTTCTTGTGTGTTTAATAAACCTTAAGAAAACCAAAAAAAATTATTAGTTGTAGCTTTTATCTAGTTTATTTTTCTTGCTGTAGTAGTAATAATTAAAAAGAAAACCCAAAACATTTCCCGTTCTTCTTTTGCTTGTTGGGAGCTTTCCCGTGTAAATAGTTTTATTTCTTTTCTTTTCTTTGGGGGTCGATAGGAGAAGACCATAATTAAATTGTTGAAGTGGCTCTTATATGCATTATTGTTGATTTAACCAAGAGCCCATATTGCCTTGTCTTCTCCTGTTTATTGAATGCTCGCAGATTCCAGCTTAGTCCAATGCACGTGCACTCTTATTATTTTCACATCGTTCGGTCGTGCAAGTGAAAGGCAATTATGACGATATATGATGGACTGATTGAGATGGGAGAAGCTGGTATGAACTCGACCTCTCTTGTTTTTGTAAATATGATTAGTTCATCGTTCCTGATTCAGCCTATTATGAATAAACATGTTTGCAATGACAATTAGAGATCATAGTTGCTTATGCCATGCTTGATTAGCTATGAGTTATAATGGCTTACCTTGCGTGCCAACATGCTATTAAAATGGTTGTGATGTGGTATAGTGGGGTGGTATCCTCCTTTGAATGATTTAAGTGACTTGACTTGGCACATGTTCACACATGTAGTTGAAACAAATCAACATAGCCTTCACGATATTTATGTTCATGGTGGATTATATCCTACTCATGCTTGTACTCAATGTTTATTAATTTTAATGCATGTTCATGACTGTTGTCGCTCTCTAGTTGGTCGCTTCCCAGTCTTTTGCTAGCCTTCACTTGTACTAAGCGGGAATACTGCTTGTGCATCCAATCCCTTAAACCCCAAAGTTATTCCATATGAGTCCACTATACCTTCCTATATGCGGTATCTACCTGCCGTTCCAAGTAAATTTGTATGTGCCAAACTCCAAACCTTCAAATGAAATTCTGTTTTGATGCTCGAATAGCTCATGTATCAACTAGGGATGTCCGTATCTTCCATGCTAGGCATGTTATTCTCAAGAGGAGTGGACTCCGCTCCTCATTCACGAGAAAATGGCTGGTCACCGGGATGCCCAGTCCCATGCTTTATGCAAACTAAATCAAAATAATTGCAAACAAAACTCCCCCTGGGACTGTTGTTAGTTGGAGGCACTCGTTGTTTCGAGCAAGCCATGGATTGATGCTTGTTGGTGGAGGAGGAGTATAAATTTTACCATTCTGTTTGGGAACCGCCTATAATGTGTGTAGCATGGAAGAAATCACCATCTCTTGGTTGTTATGTTGACAATGAAAGTATGCCGCTCAAAATATTATTTATCTCTATTTCAAAACCGAGCTCTGGCACCTCTACAAATCCCTGCTTCCCTCTGCAAAGGGCCTATCTATTTACTTTTATGTTGAGTCATCACCCTCTTATTAAAAAGCACCAGCTGGAGAGCGCTGCTGTCATTTGCATTCATTACTATTAATTTGTGTTGGGTATGACTATGACTGGATCTCTTTTACCATGAATTAGAATGTTTAGTCAGTCCTTGATCTTTAAAGGTGCTCTGCATTTATGTTTTGCGGTCTCAGAAAGGGCTAGAGAGATACCATCTTGTGATATCATATTATGATTGTTTTGAGAAAGTGTTGTCATCCGAGATTTATTATTATCGCTCGCTAGTTGATTATGCCATTGACATGAGTAAACATGAGACCTAAGAGTTATTGTGGATGTGGTTAGTCATAATCTTTGCTGAAAACTTGAATGCTGGCTTTACATATTTACAACAACAAGAGCAAACAGAGTTTGTAAAAGTTTTTCTTTATCACTTTCAGTTTATCAACTGAATTGCTTGAGGACAAGCAAAGGTTTAAGCTTGGGGGAGTTGATACGTCTCCATCGTATCTACTTTTCCAAACACTTTTGCCCTTGTTTTGGACTCTAACTTGCATGATTTGAACGGAACTAACCCGGACTGACGCTGTTTTCAGCAGACTTTCCATGGTGTTATTTATGTGCAGAAACAAAAGTTCTCGGAATGACCTGAAACTCCACGGAACATCTTTTTGGAAAATATTAAAAATATTGGAAGAAAAATCCACGTTAGGGGGCCCACACCCTGTCCACGAGGGGGGGGGGCGCTCCTGCCCCCCTGGGCGCGCCCCCTGCCCCGTGGGCCCCCTGACGCTCCACCGACCTCAACTCCAACTCCATATATTCACTTTCGGGGAGAATAAAAATCAGAGAGAAGGATTCATCGCGTTTTACGATACAAAGCCGCCGCCAAGCCCAAAAACCTCTCGGGAGGGCTGATCTGGAGTCCGTTCGGGGCTCCGGAGAGGGGAATCCGTCGACGTCGTCATCATCAACCATCCTCCATCACCAATTTCATGATGCTCACCGCCGTGCGTGAGTAATTCCATCGTAGGCTTGCTGGACGGTGATGGGTTGGATGAGATCTATCATGTAATCGAGTTAATTTTGTTAGGGTTTGAAACCTATTATCCACTATGTTCTGAGATTGATGTTGCTATGACTTTCCTATGCCTAATGCTTGTCACTAGGGCCCGAGTGCCATGATTTCAGATCTGAACCTATTATGTTTTCATGAATATATGTGAGTTCTTGATCCTATCTTGGAAGTCTATAGTCACCTACTATGTGTTATGATCCGGCAACCCCGAAGTGACAATAATCGGGACCACTCCCGGTGATGACCATAGTTTGAGGAGTTCATGTATTCACTATGTGTTAATGCTTTGGTCCGGCACTCTATTAAAAGGCGGCCTTAATATCTCTTAGTTTCCATTAGGACCCCGCTGCCACGGGAGGGTAGGACAAAAGATGTCATGCAAGTTCTTTTCCATAAGCACGTATGACTATATTCGGAATACATGCCTACTTTATATTGATGAATTGGAACTAGTTCTGTGTCACCCTATGTTATGACTGTTACATGATGAACCACACATGGCATAATTCTCCATCACCGATCCAATGCCTACGAGCTTTTCACATATTGTTCTTCGCTTATTTACTTTTCCGTTGCTACTGTTACAATCACTACAAAACCCAAAAATATTACTTTTGCTACCGTTACCGTTACTTCCATACTACTTTGCTACTAAACACTTCGCTGCAGATACTAAGTTATCCAGGTGTAGTTGAACTGACAACTCAACTGCTAATACTTGAGAATATTCTTTGGCTCCCCTTGTGTCGAATCAATAAATTTGGGTTGAATACTCTACCCTCAAAAACTGTTGCGATCCCCTATACTTGTGGGTTATCACCTACCGGAGGGCGAGCAGGAGTAGCGGCCGGAGGGGACAGAGCGCGTGGTCTTCTACTCGCACTTCAAGCGCGGGTTCGGCCTCCCTGCGAGCCACTTCTTCCGCACCTTCCTGGAGTTCTTCGGGCTCTAGCCCAATCATCTCCGCGTGAACGCCATCTTGCAGCTCACCGGCTTTGTCACCCTGTGTGAGGGGTACCTGGGGGTCGAGCCTTCAATCGACCTCTGGGTGCGCTTCTTCGCCTTGAAACAGCAGGGTCCGAAGGCCGGGGAGATGTCCTCCTGCGGGGCCACCGTCATCTACAAGCGGATGTGACACCCAAGTTTTTATTTGGATTTTTTCAAAAGATTTTATTTGACTTGAGGGGGGTGATTTAAATTTTTCTTCAAGAGAACTCTCCCTCTCATATATTTTTCTTTATGGCAAAAGTTTTATTTGGATTCACCCAAGATCTGCCCTTGGTCTTGGAAGTTCTTACTTTTCATTTGGACTCAAGACAAAAATGTTTTTCATTTGGGAAAATAACTTTTGAAAATCTTTTTGAATTTTGCACTATGGCTTTTGGAAAGTCCTTTGCCACTTTCAACAATTCCTTCTTGCCATGGCCTTAGTACAAATGCTCTCTCCTAACCCTTCCCTCACCTTTGGATCATGTTTTACACCAAATCCAGCAAGTTGAACCTCCCCATGTATCTATTTCCATTCAAATTCTATTCAAATAAATTTCTGCCTTCTTTTCTAGCACTTGGAGATTTGCAAAGGAACTCCACTCTCTGTCTTGATTTCTGCCACCAAACCTCTTTCCCCTCCTAGTCCTTTGAACCCTCAACCTAGAACCATGAAGATCCACTGGTCTCCAGTTCAAAATTTTCAAACTACACTTGCTGCAAGTTTGGACCAGCTTTGACAAATTTGGTGAAATTCATTCAAAACCTTCTCCAAAAATTTCAAGTAAAATCAGGCAGCCCCTGGGTGCTTTGACTGGTCATCTCACCAAGTTACAGCTCCAGAAAAATTCATCTCATTGCAAAATCTCTCTGTTGAACACCTGCAGTGCATGGTCATTGTCACATTCAGAAAGTTCAGAGATTGAGTCAAGTGGCTGCTGTCGTTTTCTTCAGAGGAGGGCATCGATCTCGCCAGTACCACCGCGTCGCCTTGCTCCTCGTCCCCGCCCTCTTGTTCCTGCACCGCACGAGCGCCTGGCGCCTTGCGGGCGTCGGCGACGAGCAGCAGAAGGTGCGCCGCCCCTGACCGACGCCGGCGGCGGCTTTGCGGACGCCAGCAGGAGACACGGCGCCGACGACGCCACCCAGCGCCGCCCAAACCACTGGAGCTCGCCGCATGGCTTTCCACTCCCCCGAATGCGCTGCCGCTCTCGTCGTGAACCGCCGGGCGCGGAGCGCGCTCTCTGCCGCCGTTGAGCCCGTGCGGTCACCTCACCGTGGACCGACGCCATTACGCCAAGACCGACCCCGTTTTGCTGTAAAACGAATCCAGTAACCTCCACTGATGCTGCCTGGCCGCTCAAACCACCTGCCAATCCACTGCTCCGCCGTAATCGCTCGCCGGAGATTCTCCGTTCACGGCCACCCCGTCGATCTGCCTATAAATAGAGGCCCCGAGCTTCAACTCGAGCACCCACCATCCCTGCACTCCCCCTAGAGCAAGCCTAGCCACTGGTAGAGCCCCGAGGAGGTCTCCTTCCTCGACTCCGGCCGCCGCGACCCGCCACGGGATCTAGCCCGATTCGCCCCCGTGTGTGCTCCTCCGCCTCCATTCTCTTGCCAGTAGCTTCACCTTGCATCACTCGTTCTGACCCGCGCCTCAATTCGTAGTTTGCAGCCCTCCACCGGAGTTCCCCATCCTCACCCGAGCCGCCGTCCGCCGGAGAAAGTGTCGCCGTCGACGTGGTGCTCCCCGTTCGACGAGTCCACCACCCACCGACGCGGAAGAAGACGCTGAAGCTCTTGGTACCCTCCGTTTCTCCTAACTCGCTGTGGTTCGACGCCGGCGTCCACCGCAGTCTTCGGGCGCCGGCGAGCTTTTCAAACCTGACATGTGGACCCCGCGTGTCAGCCTCTGTTTTATTCCACCTCGAACCGTTTTCTGTTGGCGCCTTCGGGCAAATACGTTTTCTCCTTTGCGCTTGCGCATTCCCAGCCGAACCGTTTTCTGTTTTGTCAGTTAAAACCCTGGAACTTTTCTGTTTCATTACAGATAAGTCCCTGGACAGAAACCTTTATAACTTTTTAATAAAAAGGAATTTTTGAGTGATTCTTTTTCTGACAATCTTCAAATTTTGTCTAGTTTTTTATGGGATTTATTTGAAAAATATTTGGAAAAGTTTCTGTGCATGTGTTGGTTTTCACGTTAGTACCCGTTTCATGATTGCCGTAGGTTCCGGGAGAGGTGACGGAGCCGCGAACTTCGCCGAGCTAGACTCCGACTTCTCCGAACCAGGCAAGCATGTTTTGACCATTTGATATGGCAGATGTTTTGCATGTTCACGTGAGAGTTTGTGCGTGGCATATGAGTGTCGGTAAATACCTCGTTGCTTGTAAGGCAACTACCCGGTTGTCCCAGAGTCAGGATGACCTCTGATGAGAGGTGGCCCAATTCATGTGGTGACATGAAGGGCAGCAAGGTGGTACTGTTGTAGCATACCAGCCTTGCGTCATCCGACTTTCCCCGACGTTAACGTGGTTGGAGCCGCGTTATCGTTCTTTTCCCGCATGTTCCAAAGTTGCGATGACCTCTGATGAGAGGTGGCCAAATCATGTGGTGACATGAAGGGCAGCAAGGTGGTACTGTTGTAGCATACCAGCCTTGTGTCATCCGACTTTTCCGACGTTAACATGGTTGGAGCCGTGTTACCGTTCTTTCCCCTTCCGTGCTACCACATGTCTCATTGCCAGGATGCGGTTTAGTAAGTTGGTAACCTCTTTCCGTGTACACACCAAACAGAGAGGCCGGGATGATGGTACCTTGGCCCAGGATTAAAGCCAGTCATCCGGTCAGGGGGCATGGGTGTTTCCGGTTGGGACCGAGAGGGGGGGCACCCCCTTAGAGCGCGCGTATAAAAATTTGATCCCATGCTACGCGAGGTTGTAGCCTCCCCGTCTCAAGGTTTTTCTTGAACGTCGCCGAGGGTGATCCCTGGCTTCGGATGGTTGAATTGGGTGTGTACTGGTTAGACGTGTTTCTTCCAAAACACCGTAGACGGAACTAGTCCCCGTGACTACTGAAATCCATTGGCTGTGGTCAAGTATAAACTCTGCAGAGTCAATTCTTTCCAAATCATCGTATCCATGATCAAGTAATGAGAACATTATATCCATATCTATCCGTGTGAAAAACTTGTCCCCGGTGAACAAGCTCAAGTGGTAAATTCAGAGTTATTGTTATTCCTGTGGATGGACTAACTTTATATTTGTCTCATGCTTGTGATAAATTATGTTCCCGAGCTATTGTATTATTGAGCTACAATATAAGCCCTTTATGAGACGTCGCGCAGACGTCCGACTGTGGCGTGTACTCGTTTCTCACTTTAAATATAAGCCCTTTATGTGATGTCGCTCAGACGTCCGACTGTGGCATGCACTGTCTTTATTTTCTGTTACAAGCCCTTTATGCGGTGTCGCCCCGACACCCGACTGTGGCATTATCATTCCGCATTTTCCACTCGAGGAGTCTTTCAGACACTCGTTTGGCACCTGTATTATTATTCCGCATTTTCCGCTCGAGGAGTCTTTCAGACACTCGTTTGGCACCTGTATTATTATTCCGCATTTTCCGCTCGAGGAGTCTTTCAGACACTCGTTTGGCACCTGTATTATTATTCCGCATTTCCCGCTCGAGGAGTCTTTCAGACACTCGTTTGGCACCTGTATTACTATTCTGCAGTTTCCGCTCGAGGCGTCATTCAGACCCTCGCTTGGCACCCAGTATTTATTATCTCTATGTCTGATCGCACTGGTTAACTTGTTCATATGCTCCATGTTTACTTTTGTTATATCTTATGTCCGAACTGTCTTGCGAGTACTTTCATAGTACTCACCTGGCTTGTTGATTTGGCCAGATGTTGACGAAGGCGACCTCTTGGATGAAGAGTTTGATAGCGCGTCCGACGCCTAGAGGAGTCCCAGTCAGTCCTGCGCGATCCCGGATATTGGTCACTTGTATTGTATGCGCTTCCGCCACCCGCAATAAGTCATCTCGAGCCTCACTCCGACGCTCGATGAGTTGTAGTCTTCTGGAATCATATCACTTGCTTCGCGGTGATATTTCCACCACCGTTATTATCGTGAGTTAGTAGTTGCCACCTTATCCGCCGTTTTGTTTTAGCGGCGTGCATGTAATAAATTGTTGGGCAGTCTCTGCTCAACCTTGTATTATATTTAGTACTCCTGGTATTTTTCTTCTGTGACCAAGATATTGTCTATCAGTGAGAAGGAATTCTTCCTCGCTGGTCCGTAAAAGGGATTGGTCTCTCAATAATTATTTTATTGAAAAACCGGTCGTGACAAGGTTGGTATCAGAGCCAGGCTGACTGTAGGAAGCCACTAGGTGCGATCGCTAATCGGTTATTAGCGTTTTTGTGCTTTTTCAGCTTTTTGCAATTGTAGCTATCTTCTGTTGGTCATCATAAATTTATGACATGACTACTCAGAATTTTTGCCTACTTTTGTAGATGGCTGGCAGCAGCTGTGAGAATCGAGTGTTCACCAACGTGCCCGAGGGGTTTGTCAAGCTCCTCGTCTCCATCACCAAGCTCGCGATCGGGCCAGCAGCTCGCCCGGAGTTCACACTCTATCAGCACAAGCTCAGTGACGACGTGTCTATGCACCAAGCTGTGGTGCAGTTCAAGGGAGGACGTTCTGCTGCACGCCACTTCCGTTTTGTGGGAAGGGCCATGCCTACGGAGAGGCATGCCATGCAGATGGCTGCCCGTGAGGCGATAGCTCGCCTTCGGGACATCCTTCCTACGATGAAGACTCGTCGCTACCGCTACCTCCCATGCCATGTGCCCTACACCAGCCACTATGCGTTCGCCTGCCATCGGGGAGAACGAGATGAAGCCATCGAGATGGTTGTGGAGTATCTCAAGGCTCTGGAGGAGTCTTTCGACAACCTCGTAGATGATCTTGTGGCTGCCCGCATGGACTTAGTCCGGGGCGGTCCTGCCAGCAGGAAGGAGCTTCTCCACACGGCGCCGCCTTTGACATTCGTCTCGTCTTCAGCCTCGTATGCACCGGCCGTTTTGGCCACTGCTCGCCGTCTGCCTACCACTGAGGAGTTCGACCGAGTCATCGCTCCTACTCCAGTCAGAGCCGCACCGCCTGCCGCACGCGCTCTACCACCAGTGGCCCCCGCACCATCACCGCAGCGCAGCGTCCCGCGCCAGGAGCCAGCTAGAGAGGAGGAGGTTGATTCTCCTGGACCACTGAGCCTTGCCATCGGCAAGGGGAAGGAGATCTTCACCATCTCCGACTGAGAGCACCGAGTAGCCGCGTGTTATGCCTGCTTGTATGATGTGTTGTTTTATCTGTACGCTAGTTTGTATTGGTGTGTTTGCTGCCTTCCGGAGTAGTACGCTAGTTTTTAATAACATGTCAGGATTGTGTACGCGCATCCTGAGTGCTGTATCTTGTGTTTGCTTTTCGCATGTAAGATTTATGTTAAGCACTTCTTCTCCATGAAAAATCATTTGTGTTTCTTTGAAAACCTTGAAGCCTTTTTATTTTTGCCTTTGCGAGATTTTTGTGCTACACAATTTTTCTCATGGGTTTTGCAAATAATACCCCAGACTGGAAAAATGTCTCGCCCGTGGACTCGCTCCATGCCCAATCAGCCAGAAGAGGTTTACGGGACACAGACCAGCAACAATTTCACTCAGGGTCAGTCCAGCCAACAAGACAGCGAAGCAGCACTGTCTCAAGTATGCCGTCTCTTCGAGCAAAGCCAGCAACAGCACCAAGAGATGATGAACCATGTCATCAACATGGGAAACCACCGTGAACCCTATCAACCCCACTCCAAGTTATCTGAATTACAGAAGACTCGCCCCTCAACTTTTGCTCACACCGACAGACCGCTGGAAGCCGATTATTGGCTTCGTGAGATTGAAAGGAAACTGATTATTGCTCAGTGCTCAGATCATGAGAAGGTGCTCTATGCACCACACTACCTTACTGGGGCAGCCGCAGCATGGTGGGAAAACTTCCTACACATGCATCCCAGGGAACACAACATCACCTGGGAAGAGTTCAAGGAAGGCTTCCATGGGGCACACATCCCCAGGAGCATCCTAAAGATCAAGAAGAGAGAGTTCGATGACCTGAAGCAAAGAGGCATGTCAGTGACCGAGTACAATGGTCAGTTCACCCAGCTGTCTCGTTATGCCTACGACGAGCACATGACAGAAAGCAAGAAGATGGAAAAATTCCTGGACGGCCTGGCACCAGCGTTAAGATGCCAACTGATCGTGCACACCTTTCCGGATTTTAAGACGCTGGTGGACAAGGCCATCACCTTGGAGAATGAGCGCCGTAGTCTGGAAGATATCTGCAAGCGAAAGAGGGACAAGACGACTCTTGCTCGCAGCAACCGAGGCAAGACTGAGGTCCCAAGGACAGACGCAAGGAGATCCACGACTACTGAGCCAAGGCCCGTCGGACAATTTCATGCCAGGGACAAGGAGTTCACATACCGTCCAGGGGTCACCTGCTATGCATGTGGTCAACAAGGGCATTATGCTAAACAGTGCCCGAAGCCAAGAGACTCGGCACCCAAGCCGAACAATGGTGGAAACAATCCAGCCCCCAAGCGCAACAACTTCAACCCCAGCAACAACCACAGGAAGGGTCACCTGAACCATGTGACCAGGGAAGAGGCGCAGAATGCCCCAGACATCGTGCTCGGTACGTTCCCTGTCAACACAGTACCTGCCACGGTTTTGTTTGATTCTGGAGCTTCCCATTCGTTCGTTTCGAAGAGTTTTGTTTCGCAACATGGTTTTCCGATACTTCCCTTGGAAAAATCTATGATCATCAAGTCCCCCGGAAATAAGCAAATCGCTCAGGGTTACTGCCAAGGAGTGGTCATTGAGTTCGAAGGACTACAATTCCATGCGAATCTCATCATGTTGGAAAGTAAAGGACTGGATGTCATTTTAGGGATGGACTGGTTGACGACCAACAAAGGATTCATCGACTGTTTCAATCGGACAGTGATTCTCACTCACCATCACGGCAAGACTATAAGAGTTTCCGCTCAAGAAAGGCCACGATCACAGAAACCAAAACTGAACAAAATGGACATTGCAGAACTGAGGAAGGTTCCAGTGGTATGCGAGTTCCCTGATGTATTCCCCGAAGAACTACCAGGCATGCCACCAGACCGAGAGATCGAATTCAGCATTGAACTAGCACCTGGCACCGCTCCCATCTATAAGAAGCCGTATAGAATGGCACCCTCAGAATTGGTGGAGTTCAAGAAGCAGATAAAGGAATTATTGGACAAAGGATTTATTCGAGCCAGCTCCTCACCATGGGGTTCGCCTGTGTTATTCGCCAAGAAGAAGGATGGGACACTGAGACTGTGTATAGACTATCGAGCCCTCAATATGGTCACCATCAAAAACAAATATCCGATGCCACGGATAAATGATTTGTTTGACCAGCTCGCACAAGCCAAGGTATTCTCAAAAATTGATTTGAGATCGGGATAGCATCAACTGAAGGTACGGACAGAAGACATCCCCAAGACAGCATTCACTTCCAGATATGGGTTATACGAGTTCACAGTGATGCCTTTTGGACTAACGAACGCCCCCGCATATTTCGTCCACCTCATGAACAAAGTATTCATGAAATTCATGGACAAATTTGTGGTGGTATTTATTGACGACATTCTGGTTTACTCGAGGACACCAGAAGAGCATGCTGAGCACCTCAGGATTGTTTTGGGAGAATTGAGGAAACATCAGTTGTACACCAAATTTAGCAAGTGCGAATTTTGGCTAAGACAAGTTGGTTTCTTGGGCCATATATTGAACCAAGAAGGCGTGGCCGTAGACCCAGAAAAGGTCAAGGCCATACTAGACTGGAAGCCACCCGCCAATGTTACAGATGTGCGGAGTTTCCTAGGGATGGCCGGATATTACAGGAGATTTATTGAAGGATTCTCCACTGTGGCAAAACCTATGACACAATTACTCAAGAAGGACAAGAAATTCGTATGGACGGAAGCATGTGAGCAGAGCTTCCAAGAACTCAAGAAGAAGCTGACAACCGCACCGGTCTTAACTGTGCCAGACATACACAAGAGCTTTGAAGTGTATTGTGACGCGTCCCGAAAAGGTCTCGGATGTGTGCTAATGCAGGATGGCAAAGTTGTCGCATATGCCTCTAGGCAGCTGCGAAAACATGAGGAAAATTACCCAACACATGACTTGGAGCTAGCAGCAGTCATACATGCACTCAAGGAGTGGAGGCACTTTCTGTTGGGAAATCGCTGTGAAATATATACGGACCATAAGAGCCTCAAATATATTTTCACACAGACAGAGCTGAATTTACGCCAACGACGCTGGTTGGAACTAGTCAAGGACTATGACGTCGGTATTCACTACCAACCAGGGAAAGCAAATGTAGTGGCCGATGCCCTTAGTCGAAACCCCAGCCCGGACAGTGACGGTCAGCACAATTTGAGGCCTGAGTTTCAGCGAGAGTTTGCTAGGCTCAACATGATGTTAGTCTCTGAGGGCACCGTATCGAACCTGGAGATACAACCCACCCTGGTGGAACAAATTAAGAAGGCTCAACAGGGACATCCCAGCATCGAAGGCATAAAGAAGAAAATGAATCTTAGTAAGACTTCAGAGTTCGTCACCGACAGTGAAGGAACATTGTGGTACCGAGACAGACTTTGCGTACCTAACATTGAGGAACTCAAGCAACAGATCTTGACGGAAAGCCACACCGCTCCATACTCGATCCATCCTGGAGGAACCAAAATGTACAAGGACATCCAGGAAAGATTTTGGTGGGACGGTATGAAAAGAGATATAGCCACGTTCATCGCTTGTTGCGATTCATGTCAGCGCATCAAGGCCGAGCACAAAAAGCCAGCAGGGCTACTCCAACCTAACAGGATACCAGAGTGGAAATGGGATGAAATAGGAATGGACTTCATTGTCGGATTACCCCGATCACAACGCGGAAATGACGCCATATGGGTCATCACAGACCGACTAACCAAGGTTGCTCATTTCATTCCCGTGAAGACTACCTACTCCACACAAAGACTGGCAAAGCTTTATCTCTCTCGTATAGTTTGCTTGCATGGAGTCCCAAAGAATATAATATCAGACCGAGGCACCCAATTCGTCTCCAAATTTTGGGATCACCTACAACAAGCTCTGGGCACGCAACTAGCTTTCAGTACAGCATACCACCCTCAGACTGATGGATAGACAGAACGTGTAAACCAAATCCTAGAGGATATGCTAAGAACCTGTGTGCTCACCTATGGATCCAGTTGGGAAGAAAGTTTGCCGTATGCCGAATTTGCTTACAACAACAGTTACCAAGCCAGCTTGCAAATGGCACCCTTTGAAGCATTGTACGGACGGAGGTGTCGTACCCCTCTGAATTGGTCAGAAACAGGTGGCAGCCGTATCTTCGGCCCAGACATGCTTAAAGAGGCCGAGGAGAAAGTTAAACAAATCAGGGACAGACTCAGGACGGCGCAGAGCCGACAAAAGAGCTACTATGATCAGAAGCATCGTGAGGTCAGCTTTGAACCCGGTGATTCCGTATACCTCCGAGTATCTCCTATGAGGGGTCTGCAACGGTTCAAAATTAAGGGGAAGCTAGCCCCAAGATTTATTGGACCATTTTGTGTAAAGGCACGAAGAGGCACGGTAGCCTACCAGCTAGACCTACCCAAGGAGCTGTCAGACGTCCATGACGTGTTCCACGTCTCACAGTTAAGAAAATGTGTGAGCAACCCAGAAAACATGTACATCATGAGGACATTGATATACAACCAGATCTCACCTACAGAGAAAGGCCAGTAAAGATCTTAGAAGAGTCTGAACGGAGGACCCGTCAGAAAACGGAAAAGTTTTTCAGGGTTTAGTGGAGCAACCACACTGAGGATGAAGCTACATGGGAAAGGGAGGATTTCCTTCGAGCAGAGTATCCATATCTATTTGAGGATCAGCAGAAATCTCGAGGACGAGATTTTTCCTAAGGGGGTAGGTGTTGTGACACCCAAGTTTTTATTTGGATTTTTTCAAAAGATTTTATTTGAGTTGAGGGGGGTGATTTAAATTTTTCTTCAAGAGAACTCTCCCTCTCATATATTTTTCTTTATGGCAAAAGTTTTATTTGGATTCACCCAAGATCTGCCATTGGTCTTGGAAGTTCTTACTTTTCATTTGCACTCAAGACAAAAATGTTTTTCATTTGGGAAAATAACTTTTGAAAATCTTTTTGAATTTTGCACTATGGCTTTTGGAAAGTCCTTTGCCACTTTCAACAATTCCTTCTTGCCATGGCCTTAGTACAAATGCTCTCTCCTAACCCTTCCCTCACCTTTGGATCATGTTTTACACCGAATCCAGCAAGTTGAACCTCCCCATGTATCTATTTCCATTCAAATTCTATTCAAATAAATTTCTCCCTTCTTTTCTAGCACTTGGAGATTTGCAAAGGAACTCCACTCTCTGTCTTGATTTCTGCCACCAAACCTCTTTCCCCTCCTAGTCCTTTGAACCCTCAACCTAGAACCATGAAGATCCACTGGTCTCCAGTTCAAAATTTTCAAACTACACTTGCTGCAAGTTTGGACCAGATTTGACAAATTTGGTGAAATTCATTCAAAACCTTCTCCAAAAATTTCAAGTAAAATCAGGCAGCCCCTGGGTGCTTTGAGTGGTCATCTCACCAAGTTACAGCTCCAGAAAAATTCATCTCATTGCAAAATCTCTCTGTCGAACACCTGCAGTGCATGGTCATTGTCACATTCAGAAAGTTCAGAGATTCAGTCAAGTGGCTGCTGTCGTTTCCTTCAGAGGAGGGCATCGATCTCGCCAGTACCACCGCGTCGCCTTGCTCCTCGTCCCCGCCCTCTTGTTCCTGCACCGCACGAGCGCCTGGCGCCTTGCGGGCGTCGGCGACGAGCAGCAGAAGGTGCGCCGCCCCGTGACCGACGCCCGCGGCGGCTTTGCGGACGCCAGCAGGAGACATGGCGCCGACGACGCCACCCAGCGCCGCCCAAACCACCGGAGCTCGCCGCGTGGCTTTCCACTCCCCCGAATGCGCTGCCGCTCTCGTCGTGAACCGCCGGGCGCGGAGTGCGCTCTGCCGCCGTTGAGCCCGTGCGGTCACCTCACCGTGGACCGACGCCATTACGCCAAGACCGACCCCGTTTTGCTGTAAAACGAATCCAGTAACCTCCACTGATGCTGCCTGGCCGCTCAAACCACCTGCCAATCCACTGCTCCACCGTAATCGCTCGCCGGAGATTCTCCGTTCACGGCCACCCGTCGATCTGCCTATAAATAGAGGCCCCGAGCTTCAACTCGAGGACCCACCATCCCTGCACTCCCCCTAGAGCAAGCCTAGCCACTGGTAGAGCCCCGAGGAGGTCTCCTTCCTCGACTCCGGCCGCCGCGACCCGCCACGGGATCCAGCCCGATTCGCCCCCGTGTGTGCTCCTCCGCCTCCATTCTCTTGCCAGTAGCTTCACCTTGCATCACTCGTTCTGACCGGTGCCTCAATTCGTAGTTTGCAGCCCTCCACCGGAGTTCCCCATCCTCACCCGAGCCGCCGTCCGCCGGAGAAAGTGTCACCGTCGACGTGGTGCTCCCCGTTGGACGAGTCCACCACCCACGGACGCGGAAGCTCTTGGTACCCTCCGTTTCTCCTAACTCGCCGTGGTTCGACGCCGCCGTCCACCGCAGTCTTCGGGCGCCGGCGAGCTTTTCAAACCTGACATGTGGACCTCACGTGTCAGCCTCTGTTTTATTCCACCTCGAACCGTTTTCTGTTGGCGCCTTCGGGCAAATACGTTTTCTCCTTTGCGCTTGTGCATTCCCAGCCGAACCGTTTTCTGTTTTCTTAGTTAAAACCCTGGAACTTTTCTGTTTCATTACAGATAAGTCCCTGGACAGAAACCTTTATAACTTTTTAATAAAAAGGAATTTTTGAGTGATTCTTTTTCTGACAATCTTCAAATTTTGTCTAGTTTTTTATGGGATTTATTTAAAAATATTTGGAAAAGTTTCTGTGCATGTGTTGGTTTTCACGTTAGTACCCGTTTCATGATTGCCGTAGGTTCCGGGAGAGGTGACGGAGCCGCGAACTTCGCCGAGCTAGACTCTGACTTCTCCGAACCAGGCAAGCATGTTTTGAACATTTGATATGGCGGATATTTTGCATGTTCACGTGAGAGTTTGTGCGTGGCATATGAGTGTTGGTAAATACCTCGTTGCTTGTAAGGCAACTACCCGGTTGTCCCAGAGTCAGGATGACCTCTGATGAGAGGTGGCCCAATTCATGTGGTGAGATGAAGGGCAGCAAGGTGGTACTGTTGTAGCATACCAGCCTTGCGTCATCCGACTTTCCCCGACGTTAACGTGGTTGGAGCCGCGTTATCGTTCTTTTCCCGCATGTTCCAAAGTTGCGATGACCTCTGATGAGAGGTGGCCAAATCATGTGGTGACATGAAGGGCAGCAAGGTGGTACTGTTGTAGCATACCAGCCTTGTGTCATCCGACTTTTCGGACGTTAACATGGTTGGAGCCGTGTTACCGTTCTTTCCCCTTCCGTGCTACCACATGTCTCATTGCCAGGATGCGGTTTAGTAAGTTGGTAACCTCTTTCCGTGTACACACCAAACAGAGAGGCCGGGATGATGGTACCTTGGCCCAGGATTAAAGCCAGTCATCCGGTCAGGGGGCATGGGTGTTTCCGGTTGGGACCGAGAGGGGGGGCACCCCCTTAGAGCGCGCGTATAAAAATTTGATCCCATGCTACGCGAGGTTGTAGCCTCCCCGTCTCAAGGTTTTTCTTGAACGTCGCCGAGGGTGATCCCTGGCTTCGGATGGTTGAATTGGGTGTGTACTGGTTAGACGTGTTTCTTCCAAAACACCATAGACGGAACTAGTCCCCGTGACTACTGAAATCCGTTGGCTGTGGTCAAGTATAAACTCTGCAGAGTCAATTCTTTCCAAATCATCGTATCCATGATCAAGTAATGAGAACATTATATCCATATCTATCCGTGTGAAAAACTTGTCCCCGGTGAACAAGCTCAAGTGGTAAATTCAGATTTATTGTTATTCTTGTGGATGGACTAACTTTATATTTGTCTCATGCTTGTGATAAATTATGTTCCCGAGCTATTGTATTATTGAGCTACAATATAAGCCCTTTATGAGACGTCGCGCAGACGTCCGACTGTGGCGTGTACGCATTTCTCACTTTAAATATAAGCCCTTTATGTGATGTCGCTCAGACGTCCGACTGTGGCATGCACTGTCTTTATTTTCTGTTACAAGCCCTTTATGCGGTGTCGCCCCGACGCTCGACTGTGGCATTATCATGCCGCATTTTCCGCTCGAGGAGTCTTTCAGACACTCGTTTGGCACCTGCATTATTATTCCGCATTTTCCGCTCGAGGAGTCTTTCAGACACTCGTTTGGCACCGGTATTATTATTCCGCATTTTCCGCTCGAGGAGTCTTTCAGACACTCGTTTGGCACCTGTATTATTATTCCGCATTTCCCGCTCAAGGAGTCTTTCAGACACTCGTTTGGCACCTGTATTACTATTCTGCAGTTTCCGCTCGAGGCGTCATTCAGACCCTCGCTTGGCACCCAGTATTTATTATCTCTATGTCTGATCGCACTGGTTAACTTGTTCATATGCTCCATGTTTACTTTTGTTATATCTTATGTCCGAACTGTCTTGCGAGTACTTTCATAGTACTCACCTGGCTTGTTGATTTGGCCAGATGTTGACGAAGGCGACCTCTTGGATGAAGAGTTTGATAGCGCGTCCGACGCCTAGAGGAGTCCCAGTCAGTCCTGCGCGATCCCGGATATTGGTCACTTGTATTGTATGCGCTTCCGCCACCCGCAATAAGTCATCTCGAGCCTCACTCCGACGCTCGATGAGTTGTAGTCTTCTGGAATCATATCACTTGCTTCGCGGTGATATTTCCACCACCGTTATTATCGTGAGTTAGTAGTTGCCACCTTATCCGCCGTTTCGTTTTAGCGGCGTGCATGTAATAAATTGTTGGGCAGTCTCTGCTCAACCTTGTATTATATTTAGTACTCCTGGTATTTTTCTTCTGTGACCAAGATATTGTCTATCAGTGAGAAGGAATTCTTCCTCGCTGGTCCGTAAAAGGGATTGGTCTCTCAATAATTATTTTATTGAAAAACCGGTCGTGACAGCGGATGAACGGGGGATGCCCCAAGATGCCGCTGGACGATTTTGCCAAGAAGTGACAGAACTCCTTCTTCTACGTCCGCAACCTTGGCGCGGACCGCATCAACTTGCCGCCCTTCGTTGATGCAACGCCGCAGGGAAAGCAGAACTGGAACTACTTCCCCCAGAATCCGTCGTAGGAGGTGCTCAACTTGTGCCAGCACGTGACGGAGATGAAGGAGCAGGAGGGGCTCACCGGCACTAACCTCATCGTCGCCTTCATCAAGCGCCAGGTGCTACCGCTGCAGCATCGCACCCATATCATCGGTGTGATGACCGGTTTTCAGGACCCCGACCGGATGTCGAACCTGCACCTGGGGGCGGACCAGGTCGCCCGTCGGGTCAAGGATATCTCCAAGGCCAGGCTGAAGGAGGATTGGGAGTTCGGGAAACCCTCATACAGCCAGGCGAACCCGGCACCGGCGGTGAGTCCTTGGTCTCTGTATTTTGCTGCCGCCCATCTTCTTGTTCGTCCCGATGCGACACGGGAGGTGCTTCTGAATGCCATCCGGCACCCATATGGCCGGGCGCCGACGCAGGTGGTGCGGGCCGGCTCGGAGGTGCCGGTGGCCCACGGTGAGGAGGCAGAGGAGGCGGACGCCGACGCCGGCGCAGGGCGCCATGCGGGTAAGTTTCGGTGTTTTACATTTCTTGAGTTGCCGGTCGTGAGGTGGTGCGGGGATTTTTTACGCGAGTCATTGGTGCAGCGGCACCGAGTGGAGGAGGCGGCGGCGCGGCTGGAGCTGGGTAGTCTCGGGGAACGGTGGCGGCAAGCCAGCCACACGGGAAGGACAATGTGGCGCCCCGAGGTCCAGCCGCGAAGCGCGCGGCGGACCCGGCGGCTGGGGCGAAACCGCCTACCAAGAGGAGGCGACGTGCTCCGCAGTCGACGCTGGCGAGACCTGCCATCCCGGTGGTGCCCAGGTGAGTTTCCTTTCCCTCGAATTTGAGTCACCGAGCGGCTTCACTTGGTTCTCGTTTGTTTACTCCGTCGAGCTTCAGGTCGCCGATTTCATTGGCGCTGGTGGCGGAGGATGCTGCGTCCAGCGGGGGCGCTATGTTCTGGAAGACCCGGACCGGCGCCATCGACCGGGACGAGGAGATGGCCGATCCGTACCTCGGCCTGGACCCGGCCGACACCGTGGGCCTGGCGGGAGCGGAACAGGGTCGAGGAGGAGCTGGAGGTGGCGTCGGCCCAGGCTTGGGCCAGCGCCGCAGCGACATGGGCGCGGGCCGGCGAGGAGCCGCCGTGGCCCGAGATGCCGGCGGGGATGGGGCCGACGGCGACGGTCTTCATGCCGTCTTCGGAGGGAGAGTGCGGCCAGAGCGGCCGTGTAGACGTGGTGGACCTCGACCGGGAGGTCGTGGTGGTTGAGGACGACACCCCGTCGCGGGCCGACGTGTTCAAGCGGGCGGGGGTCGAGGGAGGCGGCAGTGACGCCGTTTTGGAGGAGGCGCCGTGGCGCCTCGGGCGCCGACGGGTGCGGCGCCGTAGGCGACTCCGGCCACTGCGCCGGAGAGCACGCCGGTCGTGGAGGAGGCGGTCAGCGGCGAGTACGCCCTGGTGCCCAGGGCGGGGAGCCCTCGGGCCGTTGGGTCGTAGCCGGCTTGAGCTGGGCCCAGCGAGGTCTTCTTCGGGCCCTTGACCCAGGAGGAGGCGGCGATGGCCGCCGTGAGCCGGCACCTGCGAGGGCGTACCGACAGGATCTAGGCCTTCGTCCAGGCCGAGGTGGAGCAGACGCGGGAGTTGGAGCACGTCGTGTTCGTAAGTGCTTCTTTCATCTTCTATCTTTTAGTGGGGGCGCGCTAGCGCACCCACTGGGTGTAGCCCCCAAGTTTCGGGTCAACTACGTAGTAGTTGGGTCTAATCTTAAATTGTTGTCTTGTGCTGATCATTGCTCCTTGCAGCAACTGGACTCCTACCGGGTCGGCGTCTTCAACCGGCTCTTGGAGAAGCACCGCCAGCTTAAGGAGCAGCTCACTGCCAAGGAGGAGGCGCTCCGCAACGCCAGAGGTACCTTTCTCGCGTTCTATTTTTAGTGGGGGCGCGCTAGCGCACCCACTGGGTGTAGCCCCCGAGATTCGGGCCAACTACGTAGTAGTTGGGTTGAATCTTAAAGTAACACTTTGTTTTTGAATCTTCGTTGTGCGGCTGCTGCAGCCGAGGTGTCATCCTGGCGAACCCGGCTGATCCGAGCTGGCTATCAGTATGACTGGGTCGTTGCTGACGTAGGCCGGCTTTGGGCCGAGGTGGCGGAGGCGAAGGCGGAAGCGGCAGGGGCCTGGCGGGCCCTTGACGAAGCCGGCCGGCTGCAGGAGCAGCTGGCGGGCGACAAGAGCCGGCTCGAGGCCGAGGTGGACTGCCTCAAGGTGGAGGCGGCCAAGGTCAAGGAGGCCTAGCAGGCCCTTGCCGAGGCCGGCCAGCAACGCGACAAGCTGGCCAACGACATGGGCCAGCTTCAGGCCGAGGTGGAACGCCTAAAGGCGTTGGGGACCACGACGGGGGAGGCCCACCAAGCGGAACTCCATGGCCGCCAGGAGTACGAAAAGGCGGCCGAGGCCAAGGACGCCGAGCTGAAGGCGGCCCTTGCCAAGGTTGCTGACTTGGAGAAGACGCTTCAGGAGCATAACCGTACCATTGCCAGGGAGCGGCGCGGTACGTTGCTTGAAGCGCAACACCTGGAAGAGTCTTTCTCCAGTAAGTGCTTCCTTTGGGTTTTGCTGGGTTGGGAAGCCGGCTTTTCTTCCCTTGGTTATTGATTTGTCTTGCTCTTCCTTTTGATAGGGCACTTCCCGGAAACGCGCAGGGTGGCGGAGGAGGTCGTCCGTTACCAGCGCGATCCGCAGGGAGAAGTGGGCTTCGGGACCGATCCGCATGTTGCCTGGACCTTCCCGGAGATCGTGACCGCCACCGAAGCTCGTCTACGAGTCTTGGGCGAGCAGATGGGGCGGCTCACCAAAGACAGCGCGGCGATGACGGCGGCCCTCTGGCCCGGAGCCGTTACGCCGAACAGCTTCAAGCGACTAGCGCGGTGGTTGGAGGCGGGCCCGGAACGGCTCCACGCGTGGCGTGTCTCCACCGCCCGTGCCGGCGCCGAGATGGCGCTTAGGTTCGTGATGTCTTGGCATCCGGATCTGGTGCTGGATGCGCTGATGGGCCAGCGAGCCGGCGCAGAGCGCCAGCTGCTGGCGGAGGCTGGACGGATCGCCGCTCGGGCCAGCTACATCGCCGGGTTCGCCATCCACGATGAGTTCCAGCCGGAGCGAACAGACGATGGCGGAGTCGTGCCTGTTGACGACTTCAGCCTGCTTCTGGACGACCCGGAGGGCAGCTCCGAGGAGATGGGCGTCTACAACGATGGGGACACCAAGGGGGAGACACCGGCGCCTCGGTGAACCCGGAGGCCACCGAGGGGGAGCCGGCAGCTGCGCGACCCGACGCTGGAGATGCCTCAGGCTGCCCTATTTTTCTTAATAAAAATTTCTGTTAGGTAGCAGGTCCACCCACCCACTAGGGGTGTTTGGGTGTAATGAACTCCGGCCTTGGGCCTGTTTAATCTGTGATGTAAATATTTCGTGAGTGTTTGCGCCCCTGCTTTCCATTTTCTAAGCCGTTTTCTTGCTTGCTTCCCCTCTTGGGCCTCCCCTTGCGAGTCGAACGACCGGGCTCTGGTCCGTGACAAGGAGTTCTGCCCGTGAGAGGAATGCGCGGTACTTAGGCTTTTCAAACGTTGAGCGCGAGCGAAACACCCACTGGGCCGGCTGGCGGCAATCCGGCAAAGCCGGTTGGTGAGCAGCCAGTCGTGCGGCAACTTAAGGTGATGGTGCCGGGTTGGGCAATCCGGCGGATCCAACTTAGTATTCCTAGCTGAAAGCATAAGTGCTCCCTGGGTGATTTTGGTAAATGTCAACATATCTCTTGTTGGACTAATACTTTTATCTAGTATATTTCCGATGAGTTCAACAGTGGAGTGACGTGGACAAGAGGATGTGGAACCCTTCAAGATGCTAAGGACAGAAGATTGGCAAAAGCTCAAAGCTCAAGACTACATTTTCTTTTTAGTGATCCAAGATCACATTGAGTCCATAGGAAAGCCAATACTATTAAAAGGGGATGAGGTGTTGCTTAATGGATTGCTTGCTCAAAGTGCTCAGTGATATGTGAAGGAAATAAGCCCTAGAGGCAATAATAAAGTTATTATTTATTTCCTTATTTCATGATAAATGTTTATTATTCATGCTAGAATTGTATTAACCGGAAACTTAGTACATGTGTGAATACATAGACAAAACAGAGTGTCACTAGTATGCCTCTACTTGACTAGCTCGTTGATCAAAGATGGTTAAGTTTCCTAGCCATTGACATGAGTTGTTATTTCATTAACGGGATCACATCATTAGAGAATGATGTGATTGACTTGACCCATTCCGTTAGCTTAGCACTTGATCATTTAGTATGTTGCTATTGCTTTCGTCATGACTTATACATGTTCCTATGACTATGAGATTATGCAACTCCCGAATACCGGAGGAACACTTTGTGTGCTACTAAACGTCACAACGTAACTGGGTGATTATAAAGGTGCTATACAGGTGTCTCCAATGGTACTTGTTGAGTTGGCATAGATCGAGATTAGGATTTGTCACTCCGATTGTCGGAGAGGTATCTCTGGGCCCTCTCGGTAATGCACATCACTATAAGCCTTGCAAGCAATGTGAGTAATGAGTTAGTCATGGGATGATGCATTACAGAACGAGTAAAGAGACTTGCCGGTAACGATATTGAACTAGGTATTGAGATACCGATGATCGAATCTCGGGCAAGTAACATACCGATGACAAAGGGAACAACGTATGTTGTTATGCGGTTTGACCGATAAAGATCTTCATAGAATATGTAGGAGCCAATATGTGCATCCAGGTTCCGCTATTGGTTATTGACCGGAAACGAGGCTCGGTCATGTCTACATAGTTCTCGAACCCGTAGGGTCCACACGCTTAACGTTCGGTGACGATCGGTATTATGAGTTTATGTGTTTTGATGTACCAAAGGTAGTTTGGAGTCTCGGATATGATCACGGACATGACGAGGAGTCTCGAAATGGTCGAGACATAAAGATCGATATATTGGAAGCCTATACTTGGACATCGGAATAGTTCCGGGTGAAATCGGGATTTTACCGTAGTACCGGGAGGTTACCGGAACCCCCCGGTAAATGTATGGGCCTTATTGGGCCATAGTTGAGAGAGAGAGAGGAGACCAGGGCAGGCCGCGTGCCCCCTCACCCTCTGGTCCGAATTGGACTAGGAGGGGGGCGGCGCCCCCCTTTCCTTCCTCCCTCTCTCCCCCTTCCTTCTCTCCTAGTCCAACTAGGGAAGGGGGGGAATCCTACTCCCGATGGGAGTAGGACTCCTCCAGGGCGCGCCCTAGAGGGCCGCCCCCTCCTCCACTCCTTTATATACGGGGGAGGGGGCACCCCATAGACACACACGTTGATTGTTCCAAGCCGTGTGCGGTGCCCCCCTCCACCATAATCCACCTTGGTCATATAGTAGCTGTGCTTAGGCGAAGCCCTGCGTCGGTAGCATCATCATCACCGTCTTCACGCCGTCGTGCTGACGAAACTCTCCCTCGACACTCTGCTGGACCGTGAGTTCGTGGGACGTCATCGAGCTGAACCTGTGCTGAACTCGGAGGTGCCGTGCATTCGGTACTTGGATCGGTCGGATCGTGAAGACGTACGACTACATCAACCGTGTTGATATAACGCTTCCGCTTACGGTCTACGAGGGTACGTGGACAACACTCTCCCGCTTGTTGAAGGTTAAAACAGCACATCTTGACGAAATATCGTTGTGGTTTCGATACGTAGGTAAGAACGGTTCTTGCTCAGCCCGTAGCAGCCACGTAAAACTTGTAACAACAAAGTAGAGGACGTCTAACTTGTTTTTGCAGGGCATGTTGTGATGTGATATGGTCAAGACATGATGCTAAATTTTATTGTATGAGATGTTCATGTTTTGTAACGGCAACTGGCAGGAGCCATATGGTTGTCGCTTTATTGTATGCAATGTAATCGCCCTGTAATTGTTTTTACTTTATCACTAAGCGATAGCGATAGTGGTAGAAACAATAGTTGGCGAAACGACAACGATTCTACGATGGAGATCAAGGTGTCGCGCCGGTGACGATGGTGATCATGACAGTGCTTTGAAGATGGGGATCAAAGGCACAAGATGATGATGGCCATATCATATCACTTATATTGATTACATGTGATATTTATCTTTTATGCATCTTATTTTGCTTGGATTGACGGTAGCATTATAAGATAATCTCTCACTAAATTTCAAGGTATAAGTGTTCTCCCTGAGTATGCACCGTTGCGAAAGTTCATCGTGCTGAGACACCACGTGATGATCGGGTGTGATAAGCTCTACATTCACATACAACGGGTGCAAGCCTGTTTTGCACACGCAGAATACTCGGGTTAAACTTGACGAGCCTAGCATATGCAGATATGGCCTCGGAACACAGAGACCGAAAGGTCGAGCGTGAATCATATAGTAGATATGATCAACATAGTGATGTTCACCATTGAAAACTACTCCATCTCACGTGATGATCGGACATGGTTTAGTTGATTTGGATCACGTGATCACTTAGATGATTAAAGGGATGTCTATCTAAGTGGGAGTTCTTAATTAATATGATTAATTGAACTTTAATTTATCATGAACTTAGTCTTGATAGTATTTGCATATCTATGTTGTAGATCAATAGCACGCGATGTAGTTCCCCGTTTATTTTTTGATATGTTCCTAGAGAAAAATAAGTTAAAAGATGTTAGTAGCAAAGATGCGGACTAGCTCCGTGATTTGAGGATTATCCTCATTGCTGCACAGAAGAATTATGTCCTTGACGCACCGCTAGGTGACAGACCTATTGCAGGAGCAGATACAAACGTTGTGAACGTTTTTGACAAAAGCTCGGTATGATGCCTACTTGATAGTTTAGTGCACCATGATTTACGGCTTAGAACCGGGACTTCAGAAATGTTTTGAACGCCACGGAGCATACACTAGTAAAAAAAGACACATCCATGACATTTTGGGCCGAACGAAATTTTTTTCTGTCATACATATGACACTTCTATGACGATAATTGTGACAAAACCCGGTATCTTCATAGATGTGCTGGGCTCCTACTTCTATGACAAAAAATCATGACAGAAGATGGGCTTTTCGTCCAGGGCGGGCCGGAGACGCAGCTGCATGACATTCTTTGGGCCATCCATGACGGGAAAAACCATGGTCGGGGGCGAGGAAAATTTTGGGGAGTTCCCGATTAAGGTGGGAGGTCGGGGGCCGAGCGATGCGCGTTTCTCTCGTACACGTACGCGCATGTGTGCGAGGCGTTGGCTCTAACTGAACCCAAGCGAGGCGTTGGGCTCTAGCTGAACCCGAACGATTGCACTGCAGGCTACGCGTTACTGAACCCGAGCGATCGATCGATGGCTGTTAACTGAACCCGATCGAGCGATTCCTTCGCTACTGCTGCTAACTGAAGCCGATCGATGCTGCCTCTAGATGAACAGTGAGCGTTGCTGGGGGTTTGGATGAACAGTTCCCGGTGGGGGTGGATGAACAGGACCCCGTGGTGTTGCCTCTGGATGAACAGGACCCCGATCGATCGAGCCGGTTGGGGCTGGATGAACAGGACCCCGTGGAGGCAGGATGAACAGGACCACCCTGTGGAGGGCAGAATGAACAGTAGACAGTGGAGGGCTGGATGAACAGTAGCCCGTGGAGGGGTGGTTGAACAGGAGCCCGTGGAGAGGGCTGGTTGAACAGTAGCCGGTGGAGTAGCGCGTGGTGGAGGCTGGATGAACAGGAGCCCGTGGATGAACAGTCGCAGTTGGAGGCTGGAGGAGGTCGACGGTGGATGAACACTAGCCCGTGGAGGCTGGAGGGGGTCGACGGTGGAGATGAACAGTATCCCGTGGAGTCCCGTTTTGCGGTACGCCACACCCCTCCCGATGAACAGGACCCCCGTTTCGACCGTAGCGCTCCAACACAAGTCCGTTTCCTCTGTTTTGCGGTACGCCACACCCCTCCCGATCAACATGACCCCCGTTTCGACCGTAGGAGGTACGTTTCCTCCGTTTAGCGGTACGCCAGACCCCTCTCGATGAACATGATCCCATTTCAAATGTGGTCGGTCGAACACAGGGCCGTGTCCTCCGTTCTGCGGTACGCCAGGCCTCGTTTCCATCGGCTATTCCCTCCAAGCCCTCCCAATGAACACGACGACGCATTCCGTTCCGAGCCAGCCGGTTGGCTCGCCATGAACACGACGACGACGCTGTTTCTCCGTTCCGACCCAGCCATGTACACGAGCCCTGGCCGTACGTATGCGTGAGTAGGCGTTCGAGACCCTGCCCGTATGTACGTACGTGGCCGTATTTTCTTTCTTGCACACAGGCCGCTGTACGTACGTGTACATGCAACGTGCGCGCCTCTACTACGACACGTGCACGCCTCTACATCCACCAATATATATGTACATACACGTTCGCGACCAGAATGACAATGCTACAAACGCTTCGACCAGGTGGGTCCCGACTGTCAGGCACTTCCTTGCCTGCGAAGATGTAGCTGGTGGGTCCCAGCAGTCAGGGGGGCGAATCGTTTCTTTTTTGCCCGGACGCACTTCCTTGCGTGCGAAGATGTAGCTGGTGGGTCCCAGCAGTCAGGGGGAAATGTTTTTTTTGCGAAATACAGTGGCCCGTCCGGTGGGTCCCAGCTGTCAGGTGGAGGAATCAATATTTTCCGCGTAATAAGGAGGCACTTCCTTGCTACGGCCGTGGACCCAGCTGTCAGCCTCTCCACGTACAGTTCACGTCCGATGGAAGTCGTTCCTTGACCACGTTGACCACGCCGCGCCGAGAGCACCAGGGCGGTGGACGACGGCGAGGCCTAGGAAGGGGACGACGGGGAGCCCGGGAAGACGCGGCAGTGGAAGCCCGTGCGAAGAGGAGTACGAGGGTTCACTGGTTCGACCGCGGTGTGAGGCTGCCATCGCCGCAGGGCCTGGCGAATGGTGGGAATAGTAGGGGGCGGTGAGGCCTCCGCGGCAGCACAGCCGGCCACGGGAGGGAGGAGCATGCGGCACGACCGGCGCTGCTTTGGGAGGCTGGAGCAAGAAGACCATAGGTTGAAGAAGTGCTACGGCCGTTGGATGGACATTGTACGGTCACTGGAGCTAGAATCGTGCATATTGACTAAAGTTGACAAAGGCCCCCGTCCTAGTCAACTTAGTAGGCCCACAAGTCAGCCTCCCACCATGGTGGGTCCCATCTAGCAGGGGGAGTATTCATTTTTTTGTGCGTAATAAGGAGGCACTTCCAGTGGGTCCGAGCTGACAGCGGGGGGAACGTTTTTTTTTTGCGAAATACGCTGGCCCGTCCGGTGGGTCCCAGTAGTCAGGGGAAACGTTTTTTTCGCGAAATAAGGTGGCCCGTCCGGTGGGTCCCTGCTGTCAGGTGGAGGAATAATTATTTTGCGCGTAATAAGGAGGCACTTCCTTGCGGCCGCCTAGACCCAGCTGTCAGCCTCTCCACATACAGTACTCTTCCGATGGAAGTCGGTCGTTGACCACGCCGCGCCGAGAGCACCAGGGCGGTGGTCTGGACGACGGCGAGGCCTAGGAAGGGGACGACGCGGAGCCGGGGAAGACGCAGCAGTGGAAGCCCCGGGCGGAGAGGAGTACGAGGGTTCACTGGTTCGGCTGTGGTGTGAGGCTACCGTCGCCGCAGAATAACAGGGGGTGTGGGTGAGTAGAGGGATGGCCTGGCCAGCGGTGGGAGTAGTACGGGGCGGTGAGGCCTCCGCGGCATCACAGCCGGCCATGGGAGGCAGGAGCACGCGACACGACCGGGGCTGCTTTGGGCGGCTGGAGCAAGAAGACCAGAGGTTGAAGAAGCACTACGGCCGTTGGATGGACATCATACGATCACTGCAGCTAGAATCGTTTATATTGACTAAGTTGACAAAGCCCTTGGTACGCGTCAACTTAGTAGGCCCACAACTCGGATTTGGCAGAGAACATATAGCCCATTTGCGATTTGTAAGAATGTACAGCCCATTTTTTAATTCTAATGGAATTTACTACAGCCCATTTACAGTTTGTTAAAAGCACAGCCCAACTTATAGCTAGGACAACGATTAATAATTTCAAACAACCACTCAAAACAGAATTCAAAAAAAATTCCCACATTTTGATGGGATCCGAAATATTTTATCCGCAATTTCTAGTCAGGTTAAATATAATTTCAAAATAAAGTTGTATTACGTTAAAATCCAATGAAATATTGCGCGCGCAACAAGTAATGAAATTAAAATTTTCAAATTCCAAAAATAATATATTTTTCAAACTAATTACGTGTTTGGTGCATAGTAATTGTCCAGTTATTATAATTACATCCCATTTATTATTTCTTCAGTCCATTTTCTTGTTAAGCCTAATGCATACGTCCTAGGAAAGTTTGCAGCCCAGCGGGGCGGAGAATAACAAGTTGACCCGGATATTGTGTACAACTGTCGGGCCAGTTGCATTGCTGATGTTGAAAAAAAGGCCTGTGTAATACAGTACAACCTAACATGGTTACTCAGCCCACATTCAGCGACGCCGGAAAGGCCCAAACAAGGCTTCTATACAACTTTTTAAAGTCACTGAGCTCTATTAATAACTTCAGAAAAAAGTTAGATTACAGTGGAACCTAATTAAAAGCTGTCACGTGCAAATAAATAATTCAACGGGTCCCACTTGTGCGTGTGCGCGTGTGTGTGCGTGTGTGTGTGTTTGAGAGAGAGAGAGAGAGAGATAGAGAGAGAGACCCATCGGTCGATGCTCGTAAATACATCTTTCAGCCATATGCATTGCTGATGCTCAGTAAAAACTTATATAGTTGACACAATCATATAGAACATCATAGCACACTGAACTTGCATACAAAAATTTCACGCAGGCGGCACAATCAGGATGGAAGCAGTGGATCGCTACGGGAAGGGCTATGTTGAAACCAACGAAGTCGTACATAACGGTTCATCGTCTTTATCAATGACGGGGAAATATCTTGAATGTTGTGCAAAGAAAACAGACAGACAACACAATAAGTTCTGCTAGCACTTTAAGTTGACGTACAACCCTTTCTAAAAAAAGTTCAGGTACAAAATTAGAACAGGTCACAATCAAATGTACTGGCATATCAGTGCTTCACACCCATAGCTCGGATTTAACTAGTATCTGACAAGATTCAGTTGTTACCTCAAATTAGAGCATATCCAGGCAGCCAGCCCTTCCTCTTCTCCCAAAGAAGCAGTGGCCTCCGCCGCGCGATGGAGTAGGCCCTGTGCCATCCATCGTTCCGAGCAACACGGGGAAAGTCTGACGTTGACTCCTGTAATGGACGTCGTCGACGGACCCTAGCACCAGCGGCGGCGGTAGGACTTTGATTGATGGATTGACCACTTCTTCGACATGCACGAACACTCGATACAGGTACATCCCTAACGTGGTCCGCGGCGGCCTTGGTGGCGACGAATAGTACAACCCCGGTTCCTACACCGGTATCTCAACACCAATCACCTTCGGTATGGTGGATGGCTTCTTCATCCATGCCATAACCGTCAGAGCCCAGCCGGATGGGGGAACAAACATACTTACGAGCTCACCTCCAAGGTCGTTGATAAGCTCATTCATGGACTCGCTGTTCCAAGCACGTCGAGGCATGCCGTGGAAGGTAAGCTTTGTTAAAAAATCAAGCTCAGAGGGCATCGAGCCCCATCCTGGGTGCCACCGATCAAAGCTCACCAGCGCGCCATCGCAGAACAAACGCCGGGAAGATTCGAACACACTACTGCAGTCGAAAGTTGTTCGAAACCTGACGAAGAAATCAGCCGGTGGTGGACAGACTTCAACGAGCAAGTCACTTATTTGTATGCCGTGCGCAATACCAAGAGCTTTGACAAGGTCGTCCGGCGAGACGGGAGGCCGGTCGCCGTTGATGGTTACCATCAGCACTTTGCCGGCAAACTGGTCGTCAAGCGCCGCCATGCCACTGTTGAGCGACAGCACGCAGCGACCGAAGGCAGGACGGACCTCAGGATCTCCGGCTCGGAGATCCGCGTTGACCGGCGACATGATAGTGCGCTTGAGTACAGGGAGTACATGAGGGGTATTTGGGGGAAGTGGAGTAGGAATCGAGATTCCAGAGGTGGGGGAGGGGCGGGAGACTGGGGATGAAAAGGTAGCATGAATTTCGAGCACGCGCCAATATGCTCTCGGCGCGCAAGCACACGAAAACACCGGTGGCGCCCACATGTCGGCCTAAGAGTCCTTATTCTTTCTTTTTTGGAGAGCCCGGCCTTTTTTTCAGGATCTTTTGAGAGCCCGGCCTGAGAGTCATAATTGACATGTTTGGCATTGCGTTACTACTCGGTCCATATTCAATGACACCTCACTGGCCCAAACAAGTGTACATCATCGAAAAGACACTGAGATCAAATTATATAACTTGAAAAAAGGAGATATACTCTGAACACTGGAGAATGGTGATCCCCTCATTTAGCCCACCTGTAGTTCGAGACAATAAATAGCTCGAAACAACGATATATACAACATTCAAACACTGACTAGTGACTACTACTGACATAAACAACAAGACATGATAGTTCAAAAGAACTCTTGCTACGCCACCAAAACGCACCCATCTGCAGCGCTCAGACTCTCGTGATCCAGACGAGAATGACATTCTAAACAAAAGCAACTATTACATAGTAAGAGTGACATAGACGAGGATGACCAAATGACAAGGAATATGCATAACAAAAGAAAGAACTACCCATCCAGAACCAGCAGCAAAGACAACAAAGTCATTCGAAGAGATGATCCAACACCATCATAATTTTCAGCCCCGCTTCAGCGACCAGTGATCCGGAGACACCAGTACTCCACCCTTTCGATGCAACAGCCCAATTACCTATCAACCTGAAGGCTTGAACCACATCATTGCCTGTCGTAATTGAGACATCCAAGGATCAAAGTTAATCCGGATGCCTTTGTCATTCTCACCTTCTTTTGGCTGCAGGCTGTATCATTGACAATCAGGGGAGTTTGCTCCCGAACTCCTAGGGCTCGCCGTGTAGACACAGTTTTCCATAGCAAACAGAGCCTCTCTGCCATCAAGGTCCTTGCCAACGGTGATCTCCTGGTTAATCGGATAATTGAGTCCGAGAAACAGAGAGTGTGAACCAAGGCTGTTTACCCGCCTCGAACTAAAAAATCCTAAAGGCCCCAACAAGCTGGTATCCTGCTCATAGACGTAACAGCCACTGTCCGGATACTCACGTATTACACGGTGCTTGTATACAGTGGGGTTTTTGCAATATAACTTTTCCGGCTCATGTGTCCGAATGATCATCAGTCTTTTGCCATCATCTGATCGACCGAGGAACCAGTTGTGCTTCCCTATTTTTGGCAAAGGTGGTGTGACTACAAAGGGCAGTAACTGTAGGGACACTGCATCATATCAAAAAGGACAGGCATTGTTAATGTAAGATCAGCATTGTTCAGAGTATGAGTAGGATAATGCAAGAAACAGCATTGATATGTCCCCGTTGGAACTGGGAGGAAAATACAGGGAAATGTATACTGGGTTCGAAAATATAGAAGTGCCATGCATGGTTATACTCATGTTATCTCGCAATCGATTCTTCACAGGAAACTACCATGTCATGCATGTTATGTACTCCCTCCGTTCCCAAATATTTGTCTTTCTAGGCATTTCAAATAGACACAACATACGGATGTATGTAGACATATTTTAGAGTGTAGATTCACTCATTTTGCTCCGTATGTAGTCACTTGTTAAAATCTCTAGAAAGACAAAAATTTGGGAACGGGGGGAGTAATCATGTTCTATCCTCACAAACAAATTCTTCAAGGTAACTAACAGACCATGCATTGTTATATACTCGTGTTCTGTGGGCAAAATTTTTGTGAGGATATTATTCTAGCCATTGATTGCAGAAGGGCGAATATAGGTATGTACACATGGTAAGCATTGCAGGATTTCACTACTTCCAAATATAGAGTTCTCCATATGCACATTTACTTCCCTAATGTATGGTTAGATGAAACCAACAGTGTGGTGCATGTTTCTACATCATGAAAATGAGGAAACTAACATGGCCATTGATACGCACTCATATTTAGTAGTAGTATATAGATTACTGTAAAATAAGGATAATATCCATATATTCCTAACCGTTTGATTATTCAGGGTACAAATTGGCTGTAATGACATGGTCACAATCGCATGAATTAACTCATTCCAAATATAGCTGATTTACGTCGTCTCTAATACATTGCCATAGTTCTACTCAAATTCTGCTCAAACAGGGATATGCCAATCATCACAAAAAGTTCAAACAGTGTCATGGCATCATCATTAACATGAGACGGAAACAACTTACACGCGCCGTCCCAGCAATACGTGGTGCCATCTGCTTTGTCGATCGCGTAGATGATGCCATTTTGTTCAATAGCATCATAGAAGTGTGTATCAGCTTTGACGATGATCCACTGCGAGCCGAGTTGTCTCCAGCTAAAGAAGGCACCGACGTAAAGATAGGCGAGTCCGCGGTCGAACAAGGCACTTAGCTTGAAGTTTGCGTAATTCGCATGTCGTGTGGGCACTTGGGAGATTACAATCTTCTGCAAAACAAGGTCCGTCCAACTGACGTAGTAATCTAGATGACATGGACCACGATGGTAATACTCTATATAATCCAACGGAGGAAGAATAATCTCATGGGAGGTCTGGAAGTTCATGAGCACCAACTTTTTACCGTCTTCTCTGAAGGCAGCCATCCAGTGGGAGTTCATGCCGACCCAGTACATACCTGCCAAGAAGTTTTAGGCGATGGTGATCGGATCGATGTCGAGGGAAATGATGTACGGCGACCCACTACATACCTGCAAAGAAGTTTCGGCTAATGGAGATCGGATTGAAGTCGAGGGGCATCATGCACGCCTCCGTATCATGGTGAGCCAATATCACAAGACCAGATAGCAGCTAGCAGGGTGTCTTGAAAAGCTTAGGCATCGCTTCGACGATGGCCGTGTGCATGTCCCTCAAGCATGCAGCCAGCCACAGGGCGCTCAACATATCCATACACGAACAACCGAGGTCGAGGATGTCACTGGGGAGATTGCTCCAATCGTGGCTCATATGGATGATGCGCGGTTCGCGTTCGGCCATGGTGGAGTTTGGAAGGGGGCTTGATTTACGGGGGAGAAGGATGTCAGTGCTGGAGCGGCTAGCGAGGGAATAGTGGTACTGGGGGAGGCGAGTGAGGCAACGGTACACGGGGGCACAGTGAGATGGAGACGGAGACGGAGACAGAGAAGGAGATGGAGATGGAGTGGTGCTATGGGAGCGGAGAGGGAGACGAGGCGAGGCGCCAATGTGCTGTACAGCGGCGGTGATAGACTGCACAGTGCACAGGGTGAGGCTGACTTTGGTAACCCGAACACGCCGCCTGGACTAGTGTCAGGCGCAGGGTGTTGTCACTTCACTGTGAGGACCGGATGAATAGTATGTTGACCATCAAGTGTACCACAGTTGTACTACTACTACTACTACTACTACTACTACTACTACTACTACTAGTAGTAGTAGTAGTAGTAGTAGTAGTAGGAACATGAGTGCTCCAGTATTGTATAGCGAAAATAGGTCTCATGTGCTAGCATGCCTGTTCACTTCATCGTTCAGGTATCATCCATATTGCGAGCAGAACCAAATTCTCATGCATGCCCAATCAACGCTCTGCCGCGATGCATGCAGTGGTCGTTCTGGTGCATCAAGGACGGCATGCAGATCGTTCCACACTTGAGAAGAGGAAAAATGGAAAGGTAGAACGCGGCAGCAGAGGAAGAGAACGCAGGCTAACGAGGCTGGGAGGGGATCGAGCAGGAAGTTAATGCTCCACGCCTAAAGGTTTTGGGAAAACCTGATTTTCATAAGGTGACTTATACTCACCTAAACGGAGGGAGTATTCCTTAACCAGAGAATGTTGTGTCTCCCACTCACGCGCTCAAAAAAAACAACGACACATTTTTTTATCTGTTTGCATAGGTCCCACCTATCAGGAAGGATGGGCACGTACACGAACAGGTACGGCTCATCAGTCTACCCGCATAGCCTTTTCGTTTAGTCTACCTAGCCGTCTAATCAACTGCCTGCACGCCACTTCTCCCATTTACTTCTCCATCGGGAACCGATTCTCCTCAGCTTCTTCACCTCCCCTTCGTCTTCATTTGCATCCAAACCCCACTGTGTTCACATTGTTTTAACCTCTTTAAATAATCATCTACTACTTCAGTTAGACTAGCCTTCTAATCCTAATTCTCCAAACCATAGCCCTCCGTTCCAGCGGTTCCAAATGGCGAAAGAGATCGAGATGCAGGTTTTTAGCGTCCAACATGTCCTCGTCGAAGGCTCGAGGCGCATAGTTGCCACCGTCACCGTCCACCCAAGGGTTGTTCGGCAGTGGATCAACAATGTATCCAACTCCCTCGAAAAGGTAGAGACGAGGGTCATCGGTCTCGACGCAGAGTACACGGAGCGTGCCCCTGGGAATATCCAGCGCGCCGCCCTTCCATCAGATGTGCCTCGAAGATGATGTTTTGGTGTACCACATCATACACTCGCCCTCCATACTAGCTGAGCTTCACTATTTCTTGTCTCGGGAGGACGTATACTTCTGTGGGGCAGCCATCGAAGGGGACAAACAGAAGCTGGAGCCGTACAACCTTGATTTGAAAAGCATCGCTGACCTACAAACCAGAATCAAAATTCCTGTAGAAGATTGTGATAAATAGACACCATCCCTATTCGACGTAGCAAATTTTGTGCTCGGTACAAATCTTCAGAAGGGTGACGAGACGGTGGCATTAAGGTCGTCTGGACGGGAGAATTATCCCTTGACGTACGAGCGGATAAAATATGCTGCCCTCGATGCCCGTGTGAGTTTCGAGATAGCTGCAAGGTCCAAAGAGCTTGTTGTGAAGCCGTCTCCCACAGAGAATGCGAACAAGAAGAAGAAGAAGAAGACGAAGAAGAAGAAGAAGAAGAAGAAAAGGCTCACCAGCAGGAGGGCATTATGGATGGATGAACTATTTCCTCTCTTGTAAAAAAAGTATTCCCTCTCGGTGTATATTGATATAGATGGACTATTTCGATGGTGTGCATGTCTTTGGAACAGAGTAGTAGCGTGGGTCCGCTTGACTATAAGGAACTATTTATCCGCATATATAGCTTTCTCTGCTACTCCTTCCAGTGATCGGTATGCAGTGCATGTGTCCGTAGACATGACAGCTTGTCCATGGAAGTTCAACTACGGCGACCATCACGTTTCATCTCGCGATTCCCACGACGCCTCTCCAACCCACGGCACCACGCCCCCCGACGTGCGCCTCACCCCTCTCGGCCACACCGCCCCTCTGCCTTTGTGTGCATGACATGTGGGCCACCTAAAATGCGGCGAGCATCAAGTTTCTACCATAGCCACCCGCGATTCCCACGACGCCACTCGAACCCATGAAACCACACGTCCCCCGACCTGCGGCTCACCCCTCTTGGCCCCACTGCCCCTCTGCCTACGAGAGCATTACATGTCGACCAGTCACCTATCGGGTCCACATGTTATTGACTCAAAGGTAGGTGTAGTAAGGCGCTGAAGCTCAGTCCCGACGGCGCTGAGAGGGAAATGTAACTCTTGCGCCAGGGCTTGTGGTGCTCCCGCAGCACGAACTCGTGCCAAACTCGAGATTTGTTTCTTTAATATACATGCACACAACGATTTAATGGACATTGTAATCTCAACATGTGATGGGGAGCTCTAAATTTGAATTTGAAACTTATAAAACGAAAAGATTCAAAACAAATAAACTAGGAGAGAGAGAGTATATCGTAGGATGTGTCCCATACAAAATAAGTCCCCTGGTTTGTCACCGCGAAGATGCGGTTAGAAAGGAGCACAACGTCTTCCTACTCGTACGGCAACAAATCGGGCGCAGACAGCATGGTCCGCCTTTGACCGCCATGTGCAAGGTTCGTGCTATCTTATTCAATGTCACCGTGGTTCCATCGTACCAATGTTGGACAAAGGTTCTACGGGAACGGTGTCACCGTTGTAAATGTTGTGCAAATTGATGTTGGTACCCTCCCGTACATATGCAAGCCAATCTCCACTCGCACCAAGCCTAACCTGTGAAACAGTGGGCAGGGGGAGAATTAGGAAATGGACATGGAAGTAGTCTTTAGAATGCATTTACTACGTGATCAAACTCATCTTACCTGCTCATCGGAGGAAATCCGAGTGCCCCTCAACGTCGGCATCTCAAGTGGCGTCAACTTGCAACTACGACCACGCCGCGCTGGAGAGACCCCCAAGGAAACATCCTCGTGCGTTCCACGGAACATCAAGATGCATTTGTATGAGTAGTTTATCTTGTGAGAGAAAAGGATGAACGAGGGAAGGCCTCTAGAGATAGAGATGGACACTACTACTACCAATGTGCTGGCCCGTGCGTTGTAATGGATCCAAAGTAGTAGAATAATAATTGTTCACGTGCTTGAAATATAAACACTCTAGTTTTTATATACATGTGTCAGCAGACATGACAGCTTGTCCATGGAAGTTGAACCACGACGACCATCACGTTTCTTATTTCTACCACTTCCACACCCACACGCGATTCCCACGACGCCGCTCCAACCCACGGCACGACGTCCCCCGACGTGGACATGGATCCTCTGACGTGGCTATCACTGCCTTTCCCAACCTTTCCTTCGCTGACAGGTGGGACCCACGCTTATGGGTCCCACATGTCAGTGACAGAATGGTAGGATTGTTCGCGTCAGGGGATCCTCATCCCCCCGACGTGCCCCTCATCCCTCTCGGCCCCACCGCTCCTCTGCCTTTGTGTGCATGACATGCGGGCCAGCTGAACTGTGGCGACCATCAACTTTCTACCACGGACACACCCGATTGGACGCAGTTTGCCTGCTCCGCTGCTGTGCTCCGATCCGTACTCCCGCACCATCGAATATTCATCTAGCGGCTGTGACAAATTTCGTCCCAGGCATCAATCCTCAGCTGGAGTACTTATGTACTATAGGTAGTACCCGCCGGTGTGGCCATCTACGCCTCGTAACGCCCCGACGCCCAGCTGTGGCACCCTCGCCATGGCCACGCCACCACCGGCGGTTCATCTCGAACGAGTGAGTCGCGAACCACGCCACTGAAGGAAATATGCCCTAGAGGCAATAATAAAGTATTATTTATTTCCTTATATCATGATAAATGTTTATTATTCATGCTAGAATTGTATTAACCGGAAACATGATACATGTGTGAATACATAAACAAACAGAGTGTCACTAGTATGCCTCTACATGACTAGCTCGTTTATCAAAGATGGTTATGTTTCCTAGCCATAGACATGAGTTGTCATTTGATTAATGTGATCACCTCATTAGGAGAATGACGTGATTGACTTGACCCATTCCGTTAGCTTAGCACCCGATCGTTTAGTATGTTGCTATTGCTTTCTTCATGACTTACACATGTTTCTATGACTATGAGATTATGCAACTCCCGTTTACCGGAGGAACACTTTGTGTGCTACCAAACGTCACAACGTAAATGGGTGATTATCAAGGTGCTCTACAGGTGTCTCCAAAGGTACTTGTTGGGTTGGCGTATTTCGAGATTAGGATTTGTCATTCCGATTGTCGGAGAGGTATCTCTGGGCCCACTCGGTAATGCACATCACTATAAGCCTTGCAAGCATTGTGACTAATGAGTTAGTTGCGGGATGATGTATTACGGAATGAGAAAAGAGACTTGCCGGTAACGAGATTGAACTAGGTATCGAGATACCGACGATCGAATCTCGGGCAAGTAACATACCGGTGACAAAGGGAACAACGTATGTTGTTATGCGGTCTGACCGATAAAGATCTTCGTAGAATATGTGGGAGCCAATATGGGCATCCAGGTCCCGCTATTGGTTATTGACCGGAGAGGTGTCTCGGTCATGTCTACATAGTTCTCAAACCCGTAGGGTCCGCACGCTTAACGTTACGATGACAGTTTTATTGAGTTTTGATGTACCGAAGGAGTTCGGAGTCCCGGATGAGATCGGGGACATGACGAGGAGTCTCGAAATGGCCGAGACGTAAAGATCGATATATTGGACGACTATATTCGGACTTCGGAAAGGTTCCGAGTGATTCGGGTATTTTTCGGAGTACCGGAGAGTTACGGGAATTCGTATTGGGCCTTAATGGGCCATACGGGAAAGGAGAGAAAGGCCTCAAAAGGTGGCCGCACCCCTCCCCATGATCTGGTCCGAATTGGACTAGGGAAGGGGGGCGCCCCCTTCCTTCTTTCTCCTTCTCCTTTCCCTTCTCCTATTCCAACAAGGAAAGGAGGAGTCCCACTCCCGGTGGGAGTAGGACTCCTCCTTCTGGCGCGCCTGTCCTCCCTAGGCCGGCGGCCTCCCCCTTGCTCCTTTATATACGAGGGCAGGGGGGCACCCCAGGGACACACTTGATATACGATATTTTAGCCGTGTGCGGTGCCCCCCTCCACCATATTACACCTCGATAATACCGTTGCGGAGCTTAGGCGAAGCCCTGCGTCGGTGGAACATCATCATCGTCACCACGCCATCGTGCTGACGAAACTCTCCCTCAACACTCGGCTGGATCGGAGTTCGAGGGACGTCATCG
The DNA here is from genome assembly GCF_018294505.1 of Triticum aestivum. Taxonomy (NCBI): domain Eukaryota; kingdom Viridiplantae; phylum Streptophyta; class Magnoliopsida; order Poales; family Poaceae; genus Triticum; species Triticum aestivum. Next base: position 520,264,809 of record NC_057808.1, on the reverse strand, counting down.
AGCTGAACGTGTGTAGAACTCGGAGGTGCCGTGCGTTCGGTACTTGATCGGTCGGATCGTGAAGACGTGCGACTACATCAACCGCGTTGTGATAACGCTTCCGTTGTCGGTCTACGAGGGTACGTGGACAACACTCTCCCCTCTCGTTGCTATGCATCACCATGATCTTGCCTGTGCGTAGCAATTTTTTTGAAATTCTACGTTCCCCATCAGTGGCATCCGAACCTGGTTTTATGCGTTGATGCTATGCACGAGTAGAACACAAGTAAGTTGTGGGCGATATAAGTCATACTGCTTACCAGCATGTCATACTTTGGTTCAGCAGTATTGTGAGATGAAGCGGCCCGGACCGACATTACGCGTACGCTTACGCGAGACTGGTTTCACCGTTCGGAGCACTCGTTGCTTAAAGGTGACTGGCGGGTGTCTGTCTCTCTCACTTTAGTTGAACCGAGTGTGGCTACGCCCGGTCCTTGCGAAGGTTAAAACAGCACAAACTTGACAAACTATCGTTGTGGTTTTGATGCATAGGTAAGAACGGTTCTTGCTAAGCCCGTAGCAGCCACGTAGAACTTGCAGCAACAAAGTAGAGGACGTCTAACTTGTTTTTGCAGGGCATGTTGTGATGTGATATGGTCAAGACATAATGTGATATATTTTGTTGTATGAGATGATCATGTTTTGTAACCGAGTTATCGGCAACTGGCAGGAGCCATATGGTTGTCGCTTTATTGTATGAGATGCAATCACCATGTAATAGATTTACTTTATCACTAAGCGGTAGCGATAGTCGTAAAAGCAATTATTTGGCGAGACGACAGCGATACTACGATGGAGATCAAGGTGTCGCGCCGGTGACGATGGTGATCATGACGGTGCTTCGGAGATGGAGATCACAAGCACGGTGCTTCGGAGATGGAGATCACAAGCACGGTGCTTCGGTGATGGAGATCACAAGCACGGTGCTTCGGAGATGGAGATCACAAGCACAAGATGATGATGGCCATATCATATCACTTATAATGATTGCATGTGATGTTAATCCATTATGCATCTTATCTTGCTTTGATTGACGGTAGCATTATAAGATGATCTCTCACTAAAATTTCAAGATAAAAGTGTTCTCCCTGAGTATGCACCGTTGCGAAAGTTCTTCGTGCTGAGACACCACGTGTTAATCGGGTGTGATAGGCTCTACGTTCAAATACAACGGGTGCAAAACAGTTGCACACGCGGAATACTCAGGTTAAACTTGACGAGCCTAGCATATACAGATATGGCCTCGGAACACAGAGACCGAAAGGTCGAGCATGAATCATATAGTAGATATGATTAACATAGTGATGTTCACCATTGAAACTACTCCATCTCACGTGTTAATCGGACATGGTTTAGTTGATTTGGATCACGTAATCACTTAGATGATTAGGGGGATGTCTATCTAAGTGGGAGTTCTTAAGTAATATGATTAATTGAACTTAAATTTATCATGAACTTAGTCCTGATAGTATTTTGCAAATTATGTTGTAGATCAATAGCTCGCGTTGTTGCTTCCCTGTGTTTATTTTTGATATGTTCCTAGAGAAAAATTATGTTGAAAGATGTTAGTAGCAAAGATGCGGATTGGATCCGTGATCTGAGGATTATCCTCATTGCTGCACAGAAAAATTATGTCCTTGATGCACCGCTAGGTGACAGACCTATTGCAGGAGCAGATGCAGATGTTATGAACGTTTGGCTAGCTCAATATGATGACTACTTGATAGTTTAGTGCACCATGCTTAACAGCTTAGAATCGGGACTTCAAAGACATTTTGAACGTCATGGACCATATGAGATGTTCCAGGAGTTGAAGTTAATATTTCAAGCAAATACCTGAGTTGAGAGATATGAAGTCTCCAACAAGTTCTATAGCTAAAAGATGGAGGAGAATCGCTCAACTAGTGAGCATGTGCTCAGATTGTCTGGGTACTACAATCGCTTGAATCAAGTGGGAGTTTATCTTCCAGATAAAATAGTGATTGACAGAATTCTCTAGTCACCATCACCAAGTTAGTAGAACTTCGTGATGAACTATAGTATGCAAGGGATGATGAAAGTAATTCCCGAGATCTTCGTGATGCTGAAATCAACGAAGGTAGAAATCAAGAAAAACATCAAGTGTTGACGGTTGACGAGACCACTAGTTTCAAGAAAAGGGCAAAGGGAAGAAGGGGAACTTCAAAAAGAACGGCAAGCAAGTTGCTACTCAAGTGAAGAAGCCCAAGTCTGTACCTAAGCCTGAGACTAAGTGCTTCTACTGCAAAGGGACTGGTCACTGGAGACGAAACTGCCCCAAGTATTTGGTGGATAAGAAGGAAGGCAATGTGAACAAAGGTATATTGGATATACATGTTATTGATGTGTACTTAGTAGTGTTTATAACAACCCCTCAGTATTTGATACTAGTTCAGTTGCTAAAGAGTAGTAACTCGAAAACGGGAGTTGCAGAATAAACAGAGACTAGTAAAAGGCGAGGTGACGATGTGTGTTGGAAGTAGTTCCAAGATTGATATGATCATCATTGCACACTCCCTATACTTTCGGGATTAGTGTTGAAACTAAATAAGTGTTATTTGGTGTTTGCGTTGAGCATGAATATGATTTGATCATGTTTATTGCAATACAGTTATTCATTTAAGTTAGAGAACAATTGTTGTTCTGTTTACATGAATAAAAACCTTCTATGGTCGTACACACCAACGAAAATGGTTTGTTGGATCTCGATCGTAGTGATACACATATTCATAATAATGAAGCCAAAAGATGCAAAGTTAATAATGATAGTGCAACTTATTTGTGGCACTACCGTTTAGGTCATATTGGTGTAAAGCGCATGAAGAAACTCCATACTGATGGGATTTTGGAATCACTTGATTATGAATCACTTGATGCTTGCGAACCGTGCCTCATGGGCAAGATGACTAAAACGCCGTTCTCCGAAACTATGGAGAGAACAACAGATTTGTTGGAAATCATACATACAGATGTATGTGGTCCGATGAATATTGAGGCTCGTAGCAGGTATCATTATTTTCTGACCTTCACAGATGATTTGAGCGGATATGGGTGTATCTACTTAATGAAACGGAAGTCTGAAACATTTGAAAAGTTCATATAATTTCAGAGTGAAGCGGAAAATCATCGTAACAAGAAAATAAAGTTTCTACGATCTGATCATGGAGAAGAGTATTTGAGTTACGAGTTTGGCCTTCAGTAAAAACAATATGAAATAGTTTCACTACTCACGCCACCTGGAACACCACAGTGTAATGGTGTGTCCGAACATCGTAACCGTACTTTATTAGATATGGTGCAATATATGATGTCTCTTACCGATCTACCACTATCGTTTTTGGGGTTATGCATTAGAGACAGCTGCATTCACGTTAAATAGGGTACCATCTAAATCCGTTGAGACGACATCTTATGAACTGTGGTTTGGCAAGAAACCAAAGTTGTCATTTCTTAAAGTTTGGGGCTGCGATGCTTATGTGAAAAAGCTTCAACCTAATAAGCTCGAACCCAAATCGGAGAAATGTATCTTCATAGGATACCCAAAGGAGACTGTTGGGTACACCTTCTATCACAGATCCAAAGGCAAGACATTCGTTGCTAAGAATGGATCCTTTCTAGAGAAGGAGTTTCTCTCGAAAGAAGTGAGTGGGAGGAAAGTAGAACTTGATGAGGTAAATGTACCTGCTCCCTTATTGGAAAATAGTTCATCACAGAAATCTGTACCTGTGACTTGTACACCAATTAGTGAGGAAGTTAATGATGATGATCATGTAACTTCAGATCAAGTTACTACCAAACCTCGTAGGTAAACCAGAGTAAGATCCGCACCAGAGTGGTACGGTAATCCTGTTCTGGAGGTTATGTTACTAGACCATGACGAACCTACGAACTATAAAGAAGCGATGGTGAGCCCAGATTCCGCAAAATGGCTTGAGGCCATGAAATCTGAGATGAGATCCATGTATGAGAACAAAGTGTGGACTTTGGTTGACTTGCCCGATGATCGGCAAGCAATTGAGAATAAATGGATCGTCAAGAGGAAGACGGACGCTGATAGTAGTGTTACTATCTACAAAGCTAGAATTGTCGCAAAAAGGTTTTTCGACAAGTTCAAGGTGTTGACTACGATGAGAGTTTCTCACTCGTATCTATGCTTAAGTCTGTCTGAATCATATTAGCAATTGCCGCATTTTATGAAATCTAGCAAATGGATAAACAAAACTACATTCCTTAATGGATTTATTAAAGAAGAGTTGTATATGATGCAACCAGGAGGTTTTGTCAATCCCAAAAGTGCTAACAAAATATGCAAGCTCCAGCGATCCATCTATGGACTGGTGCAAGCATCTCGGAGTTGGAATATACGCTTTGATAAGTTGATCAAAGGATATAGTTTTATACAGACTTGCGGTGAAGCCTGTATTTACAAGAAAGTGAGTGGGAGCACTACATCATTTCTGATAAGTATATGTGAATGACATATTGTTAATCAGAAATAATGTAGAATTATTCTGCAAGCATAAAGGAGCGTTTGAAAGGAATTTTTCAAAGATAGACCTCGGTGAAGCTGCTTACATATTGAGCATCAAGATCTATAGAGATAGATGAAGACGCTTGATAAGTTTTTTCAATGAGTACATACCTTAACAAGATTTTGAAGTAGTTCAAAATAGAACAGTCAAAGAAAGAGTTCTTGCCTGTGTTACAAGGTGTGAAATTGAGTAAAGACTCAAAGCCCGACCACGGCAAAAGATAGAAAGAGAATGAAAGTCATTCCCTATGCCTTGGCCATAGGTTCTATAAAGTATGCCATGCTGTGTACCAGATCTATTGTATACCCTACACTGATTTTGGAAAGGGAGTACAGTAGTGATCTAGGAGTAGATCACTGGACAGCGGTCAAAATTATCCTTAGTGGAATAAGGATATGTTTCTCGATTATGGAAGTGACAAAAGGTTCGTCGTAAAGGGTTACGTCGATGCAAGTTTTGACACTAAATCTAGATGACTCTAAGTCTCGGTCTAGATACATATTGAAAGTGGGAGCAATTAGCTAGAGTAGCTCCGTGCAGAGCATTGTAGACATAGAAATTTGCAAAATACTTACGGATCTGAATGTGACAGACCCGTTGACTAAAATTATCTCACAATCAAAACATGATCACACCTTAGTACTCTTTGGGTGTTAATCACATAGCGATGTGAACTAGATTATTGACTCTAGTAAACCCTTTGAGTGTTGGTCACATAGAGATGTGAACTATGGGTGTTAATCACATGGTGATGTGAATTATTAATGTTAAATCACATGGCGATGTGAACTAGATTATTGACTCTAGTGCAAATGGGAGACTGAAGGAAATATGCCCTAGAGGAAATAATAAAATATTATTTATTTCCTTATATCATAATAAATGTTTGTTATTCATGCTAGAATTGTATTAACCGGAAACATGATACATGTGTGAATACATAAACAAACAGAGTGTCACTAGTATGCCTCTACTTGACTAGCTCGTTAATCAAAGATGGTTATGTTTCCTAGCCATAGACATGAGTTGTCATTTGATTAACGGGATCACCTCATTAGGAGAATGACGTGATTGACTTGACCCATTCCGTTAGCTTAGCACCCGATCGTTTAGTATGTTGCTATTGCTTTCTTCATGACTTATACATGTTCCTATGACTATGAGATTATGCAACTCCCGTTTACCGGAGGAACACTTTGTGTGCTACCAAACGTTACAACGTAAATGGGTGATTATAAAGGTGCTCTACAGGTCTCTCCAAAGGTACTTGTTGGGTTGGCGTATTTCAAGATTAGGATTTGTCACTCTGATTGTCGGAGAGGTATCTCTGGGCCCACTCGGTAATGCACATCACTATAAGCCTTGCAAGCATTGTGACTAATGAGTTAGTTGCGGGATGATGTATTACGGAACGATTAAAGAGACTTGCCGGTAACGAGATTGAACTAGGTATCGAGATACCGACGATCGAATCTCGGGCAAGTAACATACCGGTGACAAAGGGAACAACATATGTTGTTATGCGGTCTGACCGATAAAGATCTTCGTAGAATATGTGGGAGCCAATATGGGCATCCAGGTCCCGCTATTGGTTATTGACCGGAGAGGTGTCTCGGTCATGTCTACATAGTTCTCGAACCCGTAGGGTCCGCACGCTTAACGTTACGATGACAGTTTTATTGAGTTTTGATGTACCGAAGGAGTTCGGAGTCCCGGATGAGATCGGGGACATGACGAGGAGTCTCGAAATTTCCGAGATGTAAAGATCGATATATTGGACGACTATATTCGGAATTCGGAAAGGTTCCGAGTGATTCAGGTATTTTTCGGAGTACCGGAGAGTTACTGGAATTCGTATTGGGCCTTAATGGGCCATACGGGAAAGGAGAGAAAGGCCTCAAAAGGTGGCCACACCCCTCCCCATGATCTGGTCCGAATTGGACTAGGGAAGGGGGGCGCCCCCTTCCTTCTTTCTCCTTCTCCTTTCCCTTCTCCTATTCCAACAAGGAAAGGAGGAGTCCTACTCCCGGTGGGAGTAGGACTCCCCCTTCTGGCGCGCCTCTCCTCCCTAGGCCGGCGGCCTCCCCCTTGCTCCTTTATATACGGGGGCAGGGGGGCACCCCAGGGACACACTTGATATACGATATTTTAGCCATGTGCGGTGCCCCCCTGCACCATATTACACCTCGATGATACCGTTGCGGAGCTTAGGCGAAGCCCTGCGTCGGTGGAACATCATCATCGTCACCACGCCGTCGTGCTGACGAAACTCTCCCTCAACACTCGGCTGGATCGGAGTTTGAGGGATGTCATCGAGCTGAACGCGTGTACAACTCGGAGGTGCCGTGCGTTCGGTACTTGATCGGTCGGATCGTGAAGACGTACGACTACATCAACCGCGTTGTGATAACGCTTCCGCTATCGGTCTACGAGGGTACGTGGACACTCTCCCCTCTCGTTGCTATGCATCACCATGATCTTGCGTGTGCGTAGGAATTTTTTTGAAATTACTACGTTCCCCATCAGCCACCACCATGAGAATGACATGTGGGCCAGCCGCATTTAAGGTCCGCATGTCATTGACTCATAGGCCGGGCACTAAGCCACTGAAGTTCGGTCCCATGGGCCTCGAGAGGGAAATGTAACTCCTGCGGCAGGCCTTGTGGTGCTCCCGCAGTATGAGCTCGTGCCAAAACTGGAATTTGTTTCTTACTACTACCAACTAGTACTAGTAAGGTACACGTGCATTGCACGCATGGGATTCTGGTGGTTTGTGCATTATGCTTCTACATGTGGAGCTTTCTGGATTCTAACATGTCGCAAAATCTGGTGGAATGTAAGGTTAGGCAAGTTTGATTAACTTAGGTGAGTGTTTGGTTCAAGCCACACCTTAGGCAAGCCACACTAAGGCCCCACATGACATACACACAAAAAATGTGGCAAGATTCCCTTAGGCTTGCCAACTTGTGGCTCTCATTTTGAAGAACTAATAACTTTGCCTAAGCTTAGTTGTGGCAAAGTTAGTCATGAATTAAGTTCAACCATGGAGTCTTCTAGATTATACATGTGGCAGAATCTGGTGGATGATATCCAACGGCTAGTAGTGCTCAGATTTGCTATCTTTGTACCGTCGGATTGGCTTCATCCAACGACCAACTTTCAAAGTTTTGCACACACTATATAGGGGGTAAAGATATAGATGTGCCGGTCCGTTGCAATGGATCCAAAGTATATCTATTTAGTGGAGTGCACTCTAAACACATTATCTATTTATTTTTCTCTAACCTTCCGTAGCCATGAAACCAAGCCACATAAGCTTCATGGGTGCCCCCCACATCATATTATTCATACTATGTTGATTGAAAAAAAGATGAATCACCCAAAACAAGATCTTCCCATTTTTTGTTCATACGATGTTGTGTCGTGCACGTACCTACTAGTTGTATAGTGGTAGTACTAGTAATATAGTATTAGGAGTACAAACTTGGTACTAGTAGGAGTAGTACTAGTACGGAATGCTCCTACTCTATCAACGAGCCCCGTCTGACACCAAATTTCTTGGCTTCCGTGCTACAGCTAGATCTTCCACTCGTTTCTGTTTTCCAACCCGGCGGCGGGCGGGGTGTCGGTTTGCTCAACGGCAATCCCACATGAAAGTGAAAATGCTAGGCAACACGCCTTCCCTAAGCTATGTGTCATGCCGAACGGGCAGTGTTGTACTCCCGATTCCCGGGCGTGTGGGGGTGCGACGCGAATGCGGCAGGCCTTTTCCTTTTACCAGCAATGTGCCCGTGCGTTGCGACGGATCCAAAGTAGTAGAATAGTAGTATTTGTTCACAAACTTGAAAGAAATCACTATTGTTTTGATATACTCCTAATATATTACTCCCTCCGTACCTAAATATTTGTCTTTTTTGAGATTTCAAATGGACTATCACATACTGATTATATAGACATATTCTAGTGTTTCTACTAAGATGCCCGCGCGTTGCACGAAGTTGATGGAAAGGTAAGCACAACTTATAAATTGACGGATGGAGTACTAGTTACAGTGATGCATATAATTAAGCAAAGGGATCGCACATGTCGGTATTGACTGGAACGAGAATGCAACAGCACAATAAGAATTAAGGCCACGATGATGCGATCGTAGTGGTGGTTACAGAAGGCAAGAAGAAAGATGGATCCACGAACGTATGCCCTCCTCCTCCTCCTCCTCCTCAACTTAGTGCGCCGGGCCACCGACCGGCGGCTAAGGAGCGGCGGCTTTTGTCGCGAGGTCGAGGTGCTTCTCAGCAAAGGCATCCAAGGCTTCCAGCCGGTTGAGGAAGGCCAACGTCGTAGCGTCCTCACTGGCCTTGTAGATACCTATGTACACGATTTGCTCATACACGTGGATGTGTAGGTCGATGAATTCTTGCAGGGCGAGGCGCCTCGCGGCGAGCGTGACCTCCAGGTGGACATTCTTCGTGGCATTGGCGGGCAGTCGCAGGGCCACCAGTGCTTGAAAGAGGTTCCGGCCATGGAGGCCGATTAGGGTGGCAGGCAATGAGGAGCCCGGGCGCGCGGGCTGGAGGAGTACGGCGATGTCGTCCGCGAGCTTCTTGAGGATGGTGAACTTGTTGCTGGTGCAATCATCTGGTCCAACTGAGAGTCGTAGTTGGCGTCGACGGCGGCCATCCACCAGCCGGTCTCCAACACCGTCTGGAGACGATCCTCGGCGCCATGCCACAGGCCGGCGTCGTGGACCATCTGGCGCAGCTGCTGGCCACACACGCGCATCGCCACCATGGGTCTGGAGTGAGCTCTTTTGTGCTTAGTGTAGGTACTTAGGCAAATGCTTAGGTACGTACATACTAGTATTTCTTACATTTCATCTTTTAGTTGTTATAGTACTACCACTCGTTTCTTCACATTATATACGTACAATATATATGGCCAACATCATATAGCCAACAGTTTAGTTGTCAAAGAATTTCAGGGTGCTTAGTTTTGTCAAAGAATTCCAGGGTGCTTAGTTTTATTTGAGGGGTGGGTTGTGCACTTGTGCTGGACACCATTATTGTGACAAGCCTTTTTAATAGTACTATATGCATAATTTGGCGACGAGCGCTCTCTATATGTACTACCTTTTTTTATTTCAAGTTTTGCTCCATGGCGCAATCCATCGATACTACTACTGTACAAAAGTGGAGTATATACATTTTTTAAAAGGCTAGAGGGCGGGGCAGTCTAGCTCGGTCGGTTTCACGAGAGGCGAGGGCCTTTGTGATTTGACGGCTCATTACTGTTGTCAAATCGAATAGTACTGCGCCACCCGTTGCACGCCCGGCGCCTCCATTAAACCCCTCCGTTAAACCCGCATGCAAACCGAGAATCCTACTCCTGCCACACGTCCGTTCATGAGTGGGCCGGAATTAAACGCAACACCGGCCGAGCTCCTCCCGTCCACCCTCAGTTTAAACGAGGCCAGACGCCGGCCAAGCTCCTACCGTCCGCCCTCTATTTACACGAGGCCAGACAGACAGCGGGCAAGAATCGCACCCCTCCGCCGCTCCCCCATCTCCTCGTTCACCATTTTATCCACTCTTCCGATGGCTTCCAATGAGCCGTTCTCCGGCATATTACCCGGCTGGGTGGCCCGCCGAGCCCTCCGGATACGGGCGAGGCCGCTCGGTGCTTCACCAACCTCGCTTGGCCCGACGGAGCCAGTTGCCGCCCCAAGCAGGCGCGTGGTTCAGCACCTTGCCGCTCCAGTTCAGCTCGATTAGGAGTGGCGAGTTGCTCCACGCCGGCAGGGCGGCTAGCACGCCGGTACGGGCGCCATCGCTGCCACGTCGTACCGCGCCACCAGTGTCTGCGAGCGCGCCTCCCGTGCCTGCGGCAGCGCCATGCAGGCACATACAGAAGCCGGGTGCGTGGAGAGCGTCGAGTCGGTGGCCAGCTTCTCCGTGTCCGCGCCATCATCGAGGAGAAGTAGAACACGGGAGGTCGCCGCCACTTGGGACCCATGAAGGCTACCGCCGAGGCGACGACCGCGGATTCAGGTGGTTTCTTTGCTGCTTCGTCTCTTCCGAGGACCTTCGTCGACCCCGCAAGTGTCTGACGGACATGAGGAAGACAAAGGGATCCGCGGGCGGCCATTTAGAACTAAAATAAGTCTAGATACATCCATTTCTAGGACAAGTATTTCCGGATGGCGGGAGTATTAATTATGCAAGAGAGCCGAATTGGCACCTCTTAGTTCATGTAAATGTAATGAAATCCATCATGTTTGTATGAAGATCCGGCTTTTTTATACGAAATCCTTCATGCTTATATGAAATCAGTCCGTGTTTGCACGAATTTCATCTGGTTGGTTAGAGTTGTAAAAATGTATGCCGCTGGCGTTTGATGTCGTCCTCTGCTTAAGGAAGCGGGAGGAAATTTGCCGGCTACCGTTGGAGATGCTCTTTATGCTAGAAATAATAGAGTGACATCCAATCCATTTGAGTTAATTGCCTGTATGATTGTCCCTCTATAAGAAGTTAATTGCATGTACAGTGTACACGTGACTTGCAGGGTGGCTACAACTTCGTACCGAAAGTTAAAAAGAAACAAATCCATCCTTAATCTTGTATTCTAAGTACTCTGTGGGTTCCACTGTCAGTACAGTAGCGAAAGAAGTATATATTAAATAAGTAGAGTAATATATAATATAAAAATATAAAGTTAAAAGACAGAATTCGAACTCATGTCATCACGTTGCGAGCATCCGGCGCTAACCAGCCCAGCACATTTTTGTTGTAGACCATGCTGGATATATATCTCCATGTCTACTCTTATATATACTCCATTCGTTCCTAAATATTTGTCTTTTTCAGATTTCAAATGGACTACCAAATACGGATGTGTATGTAGACATATTTTAGAGTGTAGATTCACTCATTTTGCTCCGTATGTCTTTTCAGGAAGGGATCAGATTTGTCCTTGATTTATTTATGAGGTATCCAGATGGCACTGCACCGCCAAGAAAAGAGGGTAACATCAAAATTATGGACTACTTTTTTGAGTATGTTGGTAAGGTCCGGTCATAGTCACTTGTTGAAATCTCTAAAAAGACAAATACTCCCTCCGTCCGGAAATACTTGTCATCAAAATGGATAAAAGGAAATGTATCTAGACGTATTTTAGTTTTAGATACATCTCTTTTTATCCATTTTGATGACAAGTATTTTCGGACGGAGGGAGTAGAAAACAGAGTTGGTGATGATGGTGTGCGTGCCATCCTGCAATATAGGCCGTCGGATTTATATCTAACGGATAGGAAAGAAACTATGGCAATTTTGCAAAAATATACCCACACGTCTCTCCACGTTCGCAAATAAGGCCTTCCCTCGTTCAACCTTTTCTCTCACAAGATAAACTACTCATACAAATGCATCTTGATGTTCCGTGCAACGCACGGACAGCTAGCTAATTTCTTTTAAAATAGTTGCTGCGATAATTGGGTTGAAGTGATATATTTTATGTCTGCCCCGAATGATTTCAGATTCACTAGTGGTAACAAAGAAAAGGTTGCCTTGTTATTAACAGAAAACCGGGTGAAAACTATCACATGTGGCCGGTAAAAACAAGGCACACTGGGTTCAGCGTCATCGCCACTATAGCTGTGCGCGCGCGAGAAGTCTACATATCGAGGGGGCTACCGAGCGAGGCACCAAGACACAATGTTTGAGAGAGAAACCAATTGACAGATTATGATCAGATCGAGTTGTCACCCTTCTGCTATCATTGTTGGGGGGGAGGGAGAGAAAGACGTATCGAGAGTGTGCGCGGTAGGCACAGAGGCCCAACTAGCGAGTGTGTGTGTGTGTGTGTTTGAAAGAGGTGTAGATAGATTATTATCAAGATCGATGTGCCACCCTACTCCTCCGGTGCCAGGTAGTGTGTGTGTGTATGTTTGAGAGAGAAGCCAGTCGATAGATTAGTATCAAGATCGAGGTGTCACCCTACTCCTTCGGTGTTGGGAAGTGTGGGTGTGTGGGGGGGGGGGCAGTGACACTCAGATATCTCTACTCTTATAAAAAACAGAGTTGCTGATGATGGTGTTCCTGCCATCCTGCAATATAGGCCATCCGATTTATATCCGACGGACAGGAAGGAAACTATGGCAATTTTGCAAAAAGATACCCACACCCCTCTCCGCATTTGCAAATAAGGCATTCCCTCGTTCATCCTTTTCTCCCACAAGATAAACTTCTCATACAAATGCATCTTGATGTTCCGTGCAACACATGGGCATCTTGCTAGTAGGGAGAAGGAGTTTGTGTGACACATATCTAGCTATATTAAGGGATAGGTAGATAGCATATGTGTGAGAGACATTATTATACTTTGAGACATTAGTGGCTGTGGGTGGGCGGAATTAAAGGGGTGGGCGTGTTAGACATAGAGAGCGTGTGTGTTTCTGTGTGAGAGACTTGTAGGACGGGGTAGAAAGATGAATTTAACCCTGACGGAGGGAGAGAAATACACGAAGTGCGCGTGTGTGATTCCGATGCCCACAGGGAAATGAGATATGTATGCGTGTGAGAGAGATTGCACAATTCATTCACGTATCGCTATCTAGCGATCGTGGACGTGCATCGCTTGAACATAAGTCAATATCTACTTCATATCGTGGCCAAAGGTACAATATCGATTCAACGCTATAAATATTGGACACTCACATATCACATTTTTTCTATTTAAATAAACCTTTTCAGTTGTGCATGCCAAAGTTACAGTGATGTTTCTTCAAACAACCAATGTAGCTATCATGTATATGCACCATTGTTACTCTTGCATTCAAATTCATTAGTCTTGGATGATTTAAGTTTCTATTTTGAAGTAATATATGTAATATTCATATATGAATTCAACGGGTACACAATTTATGAAATGGAGGCTATGTAATCATATGAGGTAACACTTTTAAGTAGCTGACTACAATATCCATTTCTTTTTGTGCGCCTCTACACTAACACGTCAATGCATTATGTTTAAAGTAAATAACCAATGGCACTAAATTATCTATTTACACGAGAAATACATAGGCTGAGCGTTTGATCCTTTTTTGTGAACGCACCACTACACCCGTACGATTGGCCGCGCCTGTGTGAACGTCCAAGTTATCGGCGCATCATCCCGAGTTATTGTCTTTTTTCTGGGGTGGACTTCACACCAGTTATTAACTGCTGACGCGTGCCCCGTGTACACAGTCTAGCATGACCTTCCCGCTAGCACGGTCCAAAATTAGTTGAAACTGGATACGAACGATCCCGCTGGCGGCAATATCTCCCGCCTCCTTCTAAAATTTCCGCCACCTTACTCTTTAGCATGCGAAATCCCCCTTTTGTCCTTGTTGCATGGAGACCAACAGTTACAATACCGCCCTCATCTACATGATAGGTCGGGGCTGCTTTGGTAACTTCCGGTTCCCCCACTACACGGCACCCCCATTTCCTCTCCCCCTCCCGCAAAAACGACTAACTCCACAGCACCAGAGCATCTTACATCACGCCGTCCGTACTTCATCGCCCTTTCTCCCCTCCCCTCTCGAAACCCTAGACTGCTCATCCACCGGCGTACCATAGCCCATTCACTGCCAG
>NC_057808.1:520240404-520249383 GCF_018294505.1 Triticum aestivum | reverse complement strand
CTTCACCTACGCCCTCGTCCACGGCCACAGATCCGCTTCGCCCACACCGTAGTCCACCCTACCGGAGCCGCTCCACAAACACCCTACTCGACGGTTCTAGATCTCCTTACCGGACCCCGACAGCCAGCGCAGCGTCATCACCCTCGACGTTTCTAACCTGATTCCCACCGTCTGGAGAGATGCCAAGCACCCGCCACGGCCTAGGTACTTGTCACCTTTAAACCCGTCCAGCATCACCTGCCCGATGTACTTCAAATATACTAACCGGTCGCTGTTACCTGTTATACAGCTGTCAAAAACTACAAGGACGATGTTTCTTCTGGATCTAACAGCTTGGCCAACCAAGATCCTGGACTGAGGCATTGCTATGATCTTGTAAGCGCGTCTCTCTCTCTTGTATTGTTCTGTGCCTGCCAGCGTGCTTTGCTAGGATTTTCGACCAGTAATCCCTTTGTGCAGACAATGATTTCCTACTACTGGCTGCTAAATTAGATATGTAGATGTCATACATGATACTACCTCGTACCTCCATTCCTAAATATAAGTCTTTCTAGAGATTCCACTATAGGCTACATACGGAGAAAAATGAGTGAATCTACACTCGAAAATGCATCTATATACATCTGTATGTGGTCCATACTGGAATCTCTACAAAGACATATATTTAGGAACAGGGGCAGTACATTACACAAAATCGTAGGTGGCATGTAGGAATTCCAGTGCACTACATTAGGCTCCGTTAGAGGGCCTGCTAGTCCAGCATACAGAGTCATGGCTAGTTTATGGTACGCACACAATCGTTAATTGGTGGTTTAAATATGCGCAAGGGATATGCAATGTAGTATCATGTAGAGATGTCTAAAATTAGCCGTGCCAACTTGCAGATAGGGTTACACAATGAAAAAGTACAAGATGTATGTGGCAATTTCATGGAACATCGCAAAAAAAGGAGAGGCAGCGGTGAGCCTATACAGTGTGCTATGGTACGTCACTCCTCCATTGCAATCATCATGACATGTTATTTGTATGCCAGTTCTATTAGCCAAGTTTCTTAGGGACAGTTATTACGAGTTATCCTAAGAAAATAAGCACCTGTGAATATAAGCTCCATGTAACACTACTAGGAAAAGGCCTGCTAGTGGCGCACCTGTTTTGCCTACTACTGGCGCACTACAGGTGCGCCACTAGCACCACGCCATTAGATTTTTTTACTAATGGCGCACCACAGGTGCGCCATTAGTATACCAGTTACTAATGGCGCACCAGGTAGTGCGCCATTAGTAAACCATACGGTGCGCCATTAGTATGCCTCCCAGGGGGCGATATTTAACCATGTGCTCTGGCTTACTAATGGCGCACTTGTTGATGATGCGCCACTAGTGTGCATTTTGCAGTACGCCACTAAAGTGCTGGGTGGTGCGCCACTAGTATGAATATTAGGGATTATTTTTTTTCTTTTCTGATATTTGCACAGGTTACAAAACATATTACTGCACAGAATATAGACAACACAACATATAAACAGCAGAGTTATCGAATACAATAGAAGATTAGTCTCCGAATACAATTCATCATATTAGTCTCTGAATTCAAAAGACCGAACAAAGTTAGAACATTACAAGTCTCGAAACCGCGAGTAGCGAGTTTGTCTTCACATTACAAGTCGATATCGATCATCTAAACTACCATCACATAGAAGAGAGCTGCGGTCATCACGATTAGCATCATCGTGATGAAACTGGTCTTCATCCGGTTCCTCCTCCGCTCCCTCCTCTCTCCCGCTAGATAGCGCGCGTATCTCGCTTCCGCCTCCGCCCTAGTGGTGTACCCTTTGTAACTGTTACCGCTGAAACGGTGAACCTGTCTTCGACACTCCTCCCAGTCGTCGTAGACTCCGGGAACCTTACCCTTGTACACGACATACGATGGCATCTCTATGCACTAGCCAAACAAAACGTTAGTAGCGATTCATAGACAATACATAAGCAATATATAAGTATGCAACAAAAGGATCGGAAGAGAAAAGCAACACATTAATAGCACGATTCATGGTCCTACTAATAAATAGCATCAATTACATATAAGTTGAACGACTGTCCAAACCAAAGAGACATACAAGTTCATTAAAGTTTAATATTACAACATGAGCCAATCGACATTTCAGAACTACATAGCATCACTACTTTTGACTCGACTCAGGGACCGGAGCGTGGATGAAGCCGCCGTCTTTCGTGATGGCCATGAAATCACGGGCGTTGTCAGCCTGCATTTGTAGCGTTGTTTCTATCTCACTGTTGGACGGTTGATGTCTGAGATAGAACTGCCTCGAGGTACGAAGGACATCTTGATGGATGATTTCCGCAAACTCCGACTGGATGCGAAAGAATTCTTGTCTGATGTCCGCGTCCTGGATTGCCGACAAGCGTGCGGCCCAATCTTTGAGATTATTTGGTAGCAGAAGGTGATTATGGTCCCGTACGATCGCCTGCATGTGATGTAGGGCATAGTAGGCATCCTTCTGACCACCAGGCGGCTGCTTGATGCAGGGGAACGTCGTATTGTGGGTGAAGATGTGCTTATCGTACCTACGAACTGGCCTGCTGAAGGTGCCTCCAGATCTGGCGTAGCCGGGGAGAACATCATTAAGAACTTTCTTGATATTTGTGTAGTCTTTCTTCGACTGACGGTCCGGGTCAAAATACGTGGCCATGGAATATTTCGGGCTTAAGAGGATGAGTGTGCAATGTGTGTCACTGCACAAAACACGGAATGTTAGAGAAAAAAAAGAACGATCGAAATCTAAGAAATCATATGTTACGGTGCGGTGAGGGGATGACTTACTCGGGAAAGTAAGGCACGAGGAAGTTATCCTTATCTGGGTTTGCCAGAATGACGCCTTCGTGGTATGAACTCGCGACTTGCCGGTCCCCAGCGCTGCCCAAGATCTTGGCACGCATGTAGAAGGGGTCGACTATCACGATGTCCGGGGTCTTGTCTCTAATGATCCGCATCTCCATACTCAGCGAAAATAGCCGAACGAAGGTGTAGTGCAGCGGATGAAGGTTAAACATAGCGAAGATGTCATCAAACCACAGGACGATCGTACCCCCGATGGCGCTATCCACAAAGCCCTTGCCCTCTGGCACCTTGGCCATGAAAACCGGGTATGCCACATCATTCTCGGAGAGACGCCGCTTCTCCAAAGAAAGAACACTGTCATGCAGACTCTGCATAGCACCGGTTGCAGCATTGAGCAGATTAGTCGGTAGCATCGGCCTACCCGCCACATGCACCCTCCTCGAGATATCCTTAGGTGAAGGTGGCCCGTCCTGAGCACGGATCGTACTCGGTGCCGGCTGGTTCGCACCGCCCTTGTTATTCTTTCGTTTTCGTCCCTTCTTCCTCATCTGTTGTAATGGGATCGAGTTCTGCTCAGAGACCGCCTTCTTGAGTGTGTTGGGGCTGATAATATTCCGCACCTCGGCTATCTGAGGCTCGGTGAAGGCGGCAGCTGGAGGCGTCTCCTGAGAACTGAACGCCAGACGACGCCTGTTGCAATTGGGTTTCTCCACGGTACCAGCTAGATCGCGGTCGTCTTTTTCAGGGTTGGGTTCTTGAGAAGGAGGCCCGAAGAATTCGTCACCGTACCCATGTTCGGCAAAGTACTTATCGACGTTGGTAAATGTACCGTCGTCGTTGTCGTCGTAGTCGTCCGGATCCTGTGCCATATGCATGTCCGGATCCTGTGCCATAGGGATGTCCGGCATGTCCGGTAGCGTTGCGGCGGTCTTGCCATGGCTTGGCGCCGGCATGACTGGCGGTGTTGTCTATGGGGTGGTGTCCCCCACCCCCAAATGAATCTGGCTCTTCGGCCAAAGCAGGGGCCAGCTTACGCAGGCGCTGAGGGTCATCACATCATCTTCGTCGGCCCCAGCGGGTCGAATTGGAGGTAACAACTCATCGCAGCCTGGCAGCACCCGAACCAGCTCAACCCTATACACGGTGGGTGGCATCGGATTATCGTGGAACATGGGGTTGCCCGGTTGAATGATTCTGTCCTTGGCGACATCGATCAACTCGCCGCCGACGAAGTGCAGGAGAGTGCATGGAATGTCGGCGGCGCCCTGCGAAAACATGTAGGGCGTCAGGGATGCCCGGTCAAAGGCTAGGAGATGAAGTCATCGGCCGAGAGGCTTAGTTACCGTGATGGCGTCGAGCTCGGCTAATGTCGAGGCACCGCCAACGGCGGGCGTGCAACTGACGGAGGGGCCGCTTGCTGCCGAGGTGCCGGCCGGCGTACACCCGGGTGCATTAAGCTCCAATGTCCGTGCCGGCACCGGAGACACCAATACCTCCTCCGCCGGAGACACCAATGGCGCCGCCTGCGCGTTGTGCGAGTTGATGGCCGTGAAGCTGGGAACCGGGGGCGGCCCCTGTTGGCCGCCCGCAATCCACGCCTGCAGCCCCTCAATCCAGCTAGGCACAATGGCGGTGAGCGTCGTTCCCAGTTGTTGTTGCACTTGCTCTTGGACAATCTCCGAAATCCGTGCCACTTGTGCCTTGAGTTCTTGAACCTCGCGCGACTGGCTTTCCGAGCTGGTCTTTTTCTCCTTTCGCCCACCAGCGTTATAGTATGACGACCATTTTGTGGACAAGCCTTTGCCGGCCACACGACCAGCTGACGACGGCTTACCGAGCTTATCCTTGTTTTTCATTATGTTCAACGCCCTATTTAGAGTGCTGTCCCAAGCTGGGGAGCTCTAAGACGACCCCGCGCTACTGCTTTCAGTCTCCTGCGGAAGGAATGTGAACCATATAAAAATTTGGCTTCATTAATTAGAATGCAACCATATGGAGCTAACTACGCGGGGGTGTATTCCTTACCAGAACACGCTCAAGAGCCTTGGTCTTCGGATCCGTGGTAAGATCCTTTGTTACCGGGTCCTCCTTGTACCGGGCCCTGACATAGTTCCTGGTCTGCTTCTCACGGTATTTCTCAAAGCGGGGCGGTAGGCCTTGCTCGGCATGCTCCGCGTCCTCCTTGTCCCATATAGGTTCCGCCACTCTGTAACTGCTGGGACCGAGTTTGTGGACCCCTAAGTTCAAGTCCCGCATCTCTTTCCCCCACTGACATGATCCCTCGGATGCGCCGCTCTCGCACTTGATCTTGAACTCCTTGTAGTCATCTTCGCTGATCGAAGGATTTTTCGCCTTGATCTTCTCATAACTATCACCTTTGTTTATCATTCTCTTCACCGCGCTTCTCCAAGTAGACAGGGTCGTGCTCATCTTCGTGAGGGCGACACTGTTCACTTTATTCCCTAAGAGGCGTGTGTTTGCAAAGTCATCGGGGAACTTGTATCGTTCATGCAGCTTCGTGAAGAGGAGGTTGCGCAAATTCCCTCGGTCCTTATGCCTTAGGTTCTCGGTGTTGATCGAGACGGTGCTCCGAAGAATGCACCCGAGCTGAACCGAGTACCCCTTGACTAATTCTTTGGGCGCCGTTGGATCCCCGTCGCAGTTCACTTCAGTAAATTCCTCCTTGACGGTGCCGAGCACGTTCGGGCGCCGGTCCTTCCGTTGCCTCTTAGGTTGGCTGCCATCTGTGCATGCGCTGCCATCATCAGTGGTGGCATCCTCGGCGGCACCATCAGTGGTGTCATCCCCGACGCCACTAGGGGTTGTGTAGTCAGGATCGGTGTCTTCCACAGCATCCTCATAGCGGTGAGGTTCTTCCTCCATCTCCTGGGACAGCTCCCAGAATGCCTTGCCGCCCGAACCGCCGGCCTCATCGTTGTGGGCCATGTTTCGCTCTAAATAGGAAAAAAGTTTGGTCAAAAAGTTGGTTATTGTCAAGGAACAAGGTCTCTAAGTTGACCAAATAACCTAATTCTCGAGGAATTTGTTGTTAGTGTGTTGTTGCTAAGGTCCAAGTCCCTTCCTAACCCCCTTCTTCTTGTCTCCTCTCACTATCTCTCTCACACACATGGCAAGCAAGGGTGTCTGAGTGTGTGAAAAATACTAAACTAATCCAAGGGCTGAAAATTGATCATCTGTTTCAGATTGCAGTTTTCTTTCTTGGGGCTTTGGTGTGCAGTACAAATTTGAATTTTGGAAATCTACGTAATGAACAAGCTAAGGGCTAAGCTTTCATCATTTAGGTTTTTATCGACACCGAGGCACCCTAAAAGCCAAGGTTTTATCATTTAGGGTTTGACTCTTGCCTAACCAACCTCACCTCCTCCTCCTCCTCCTCTTCTTCTTCGTCGTCTTCCTCTGATTAAATGGATTTCCAGGATGTAGGTGGATTCATGTGTATATATACACCTACACTAACTACTAGCCAGCCAGTGTGTTTAGACTAGATCGGGGGGTATTGTCTTCTGTTGTGTCATTTTCATAGTTTCTTTCTGATCACAATGGATGAGGAGCTTGATTGGTTACTTCAATGGCGGTCAGGGCCAGGTAGGGGAGGTGGGCAGGCAGGACAGGAGCGAGGTCAACGGCTCGTGGATGGCTCACACGTGGCCGCCCCCAGCTCCAATTGTGAGATTACACAGGCAAATAAACAAAGAGGATCCTACTTAATTAAGTACTAAGATACCCCGGCCCATGCATTAGTCGCAAGTACCTCATATGTCCTATTTTTAGCAAAGTCATGCTAAAATTCACGGAAAATTTCAGCATGACCTTTGCTGAAAATAGGACATATGGAGTACCCGAATTTGCCGGAACGGAAGTTAATCGACATTACGGCAAACTCAAGGGCCTCTCGGGGTACCTGCAAAATCATTATCCAATGAAGGAATTGCGCCGCACACTGCTACCTCACACTGCTGCCAAAATCATTATCGACATGCTGGTACTGTGTTTCTCAAAAAACATCTTGCCAGCTAGTAGACCATCATTTGCCAGGCCAAATTGAGGCCAAACAGAAAAGCACAGTAGACTGCGGAATCAAGATGATATTTCAGAACAAGTATAAATGCTCACTGCACATCAACATCGGAAGTCATAACAGATAAACAACAACACTAAACTTCCCCAAGTTGCAGGCTATACTGATCTTCATGGTGTAGATAAAGTAAAAAATGTATATCTAGCTAAACAACATACAAACATAAGAAGAAGAAAATACTGAATAGCGGTCACATGCTTCTGCAAGTCCATGAGTACAAGGCAATTAATAACATTCGATACTACAAAATGGACAAAGCAGCACACCATCTATGCTAACACATTACAATTGGGAAAAAGAGTGACAGAACATACCCTCAATGGCTTCCTTGGGAATCTTGAAGCCAAGGCCAACACTCTTCTAGAACCTGTTGCCCTCCTTGCCAGGCTTATTATTCCCCTTTGTGGTCTTCTTTGAGCTATAATTGCAAATCAAGTCATGATCACCAATTCAGGACACACATTTTACCATCTTACTTATATAATGAAAAAACAACAGTTCCTCGTATCAGAGGAACACCTTAGGCTGCTTTAGGAAAGCCTTCTCAGTCTGCAAAAACCAGCAAAACTGTTTAGGACATGTTGTTTGATAAAGCCTGAGAATACCTAAGCATCCCAACCATTTTGTCTAATATGGCTACCTTGTGACCAAGAAATATAGAGCCAGTAGCGTGGCAAGCTTATCCAAGAACTTCAGCTTATTGACACATGGGCAATGGGGATTAGAGGGTGACAGTGAGCAGAACAATAGCCTAACTTTCACAAGTTAATATAAAAAATCCATCTACGACAGAAACTAAAAGTCCGCCTGCAGAACATTGAAATTAGCAAATGCAAGGAGCAGTGATCAAACATATATATGCCACTACGCTACTATTTTGGAATGTCCAGTCTCAGTCACTTGAAGTAACAAGAACAAGAAGAGCAAGCAGGAGCATATTAGGGGGCGGCTACTACTCGAACTTCTAGATGAGTGAGAGGTTGTTGAGCATCTTGTCGACAACAACAATGTCGCCAACTTGCCGACAGGCAACTAGATGTCATCACTTGAGCAAAAAAATTACATGCATGGAATCTTCATTTCATCAAACACTAGTTGTATTTTGTTACAAACATGTTAATGGCAATCAGGTAAACCTGTTATGTGGTTCAAGGAGAAGGGGTGAGTGACAGAATGTCAATTAGGCAGTAGTGCTGAATCATTGATGCTCCTAGACCTTGCTTGCAGCTGGCTGCTAGGTTTTACAGGACAGACATGGTGTACATGTGATGCAGCTCGGCTAGCTGCTAGGTTCAATTGCTCTCAACTTCTTTCTGGTCATTGTACTGGAGTACACATGATGCATTGATTTTTGGGTACCAGTGGTACACTAGTGCCCCTCCACATGTACCACGAGAGGCTTGACCAGCTTCTCTATGCTGGGAGACAGCTATGAAAAATATTGATGGTCATCTGAATCTGTGATGTTCACTGCAACTGCAGCTGGTTTGGTTGACAAGTTTGACATGTCTGGTGGTGAGTTTGTTTGTGCACATGGCTCTGCCCTGCCCATGCTGATGGAATTTATTTCATCAAACAAACAGTAGTACAGTACTTCTTTATTTTGTTACAGGTACAAACTAGGGCAATCCTCCTGGATCAGCACAAAATCCATCCATGGCTTTTTCACTAGTTACTAGTACTAACTGCTGCAGCAGGGAAGGCCAAAGAAGGAAGAAAAAAACTTTGCATGAGAGGAAGAATGGTGGGCGGGGCGGCGGCGAGCTCCTACACTTAACCCTAGGTCGCCGCCCCGTGGGGGCATGGGGATGAGCGGGGGAGAGAGGGAGTGAGGGAGAGAGACTAACCAGAGGCCGCGCGGGGAGGCTCGCGCCGCCGTCGAGGAGCGCGTCCGACGAGGCTAGCCGCCGTCGAGGGGCAGCCTCGATGAGGCAGCCGCCGCCGGGAGGGAGAGAGAGATTTGGGGGCGGCGGCGGTCTGGTGGGCGTCGGGGGCGGTGGGGGTCGTCGTCGGGGCGGTGG
>NC_057808.1:520202186-520239644 GCF_018294505.1 Triticum aestivum | reverse complement strand
GGTGGAGCGGGGGAGGGTGGGGGGTGCTCGGCGGCGAGGGGATCTGGCGAGGGGGGATAGCGATCAAGATGGAGGGGGATCGAGATCGAGTGTCCTCATGAATATTCAATATTTTTTCATATTGAATATGAAAAAAATATCATCAAGTTTGAAAAAATATTCATGAATTCCAAAAGTGCCCATGAAATATAAAAATATTCATGAGTTCAAAAAATATTAACAAATTCAATACTTTTTGTAAGTTAGAAATTCAATACCATAATAAACATAAATAAATATTCATGAGGACACTAGAACAGAAGAAATATCATTTCAATATGTCGAAATACAATCGAGAAATGAAGGCTATAATTTAAATACAATCGATCTTAGCTAGCTATCTGTTCACAATCTTCTTGCCCTTATTTTTCGTAAATGGAGTTCTTCTCTTGAACGGACGTCCTTTAGGTAGGGTGGTCCTGCTTCTTCTTGTGGTGTATGCTGGTACTTCATCGTCGTCGTCATGTTCCATCTTCGGATCGCCGTACTTGTCGAAGTCTTGCTCATTGGCGACTCCATCCATTCCGATGATCTTCCTTTTGCCTCTCCTCACGACAACACGACTAGGCTTTGACGGGTCGGTAATGAAGAAGCATTGGTCCACTTGGGAAGCTAGTACCCATGGCTCATTTTTCGCGGTGACGTTTGCGCCCGCGGTCTTGGATTTGGCTTCGGGTATAACCATGGTGGTGAAATACCGGTCTTCTTTTAGGACGCTCTTGGCCCATCTGACACGGAACATCGGGACCTTCTCTCCAGCATAGCTCAGCTCCCAGATCTCCTCGATCCTTCCGTAGTATCTATCCTTGTCGTTACCGGTGTAGGATTCCATCGTTACCCCGGAGTTCTGATAACCATCGCTCTTCATGTCCTTTCCCTCGGTGTAGAATGTGTAGCCGTTGATATCGTACGCCTCATACGTCATCAGGTTGTGCTCGGCGCCCTGTGACAAGGCGAATATGAGTTGTTCTTCCGCGGAAGAATCCTCATGTAAAGGGTACGACAAAAGCTTCTGCTTAAACCAACGCGTGAAACATGAGTTGTGCTCTTTGATTATATCTCCGTCCGTCCTCTGTTGGCCTCGGTCATTGTACGTCTTCTCAATAAAGGTTTTGTGCTCTACCACCCAAGGATTGACCACGTCTATGTGTTGTAGCGCGACTAGGTTTGCTCTTTCAAAGTCGGCGAGTTGACCCTCGAAGTCGACATGCATTTCGCGGCGACCCTCACAGTGACCCCATCCAGCGAGCCTGCCGAGGTGCCTGTTGACGGGCAGACCAACGGGGTTCTCGATGCCTAGATAATTCGTGCAGTAGGAGATGCACTCTTCGGTCAGAAAACCCCTGGCTATGCTTCCCTCTGGACGTGACATGTTGCGAACGTATCCTTTGATGACACAATTCATCCTTTCGAACGGCATCATGCTGTGCAGGAACGTCGGCCCGAGTTGGACGATATCCTCCACGATATGGACCAGCAGATGCACCATAACGTCGAAGAATGCGGGCGGGAAGTACATCTCAAGCTCGCATAGTGTCACCACGATCTCTTCCTGTAGCCTTCTGAGTTGCCTCACGCCAACCGATTTCCGAGAGATGACGTCGAAAAAGTTGCATAGGCCAAATAGCGTTTCACGGACGTGCGCGTCCATGATCCGAAGGATTGCAACTGGAAGTATCTACGTCATCAGCACGTGACAGTCGTGAGACTTCATCCCCCTGAACTTCTGCTTCGCTGAGTCTAGGTATCTGCTTATCTTCCCCGCGTAACCGTAAGGAAGTTTTACTCCTACGAGGCAGGTGAAAAACTAATCGATCTCCTCCTGACTTAGAGTGAAGCACGCGGGAGGGAAGTCATTTCCAGTCTTCTTGGCATTTTTGCCTTTGCGACGACTTTCCGTGTCCTGCTTCGCCTCATCATCATCATCATTAGCGTGAAGCTCCTCCCTGATACCCATTGATTTCAAGTCTGCCCTTGCTTTCGGCCCATCTTTGGTCCTCTCTGGCATGTTGAGCAGGGTACCAAGAAGACTCTCGCACACGTTCTTCGTGATATGCATGACATCAAGGCTGTGAGGCACACGTTGGATCTTCCAGTACGGCAAGTCCCAGAAAACAGACCTCGTTTTCCATACCTTCAGCAGCGGCTCTTGCGCCTTTCGCATCTTTCCCGGCTCTGGCACCTTTTGCTTCTTTCCTGGCAGTGGGCAATCTTTCCAATTTTTCAACAGCTCATCTATTTCCTCGCCGCTCCTCGTACGCGGGCGTCTTTGGGTTTCGGTTTCACCATCGAATAGATCCTTGCGTTTCCTCCATGAGTCATCATCGCGAAGCCACCTTCGATGTCCCATGAACATGGTTTTCAAAGACCCGGGATCTCTATCTAGCTGGCGATATGTTGTGTCATCCATGCACCTGACGCATCCAGAAAATCCGTGGACCACCTGCCCCGCGACATATCCGTAATCAAGATAGTCGTGCACCGTCGTGAGCAGTGCGGCTCTCATAGGGAAATATTCTTTCTCTGCGGCGTCCCACGTATTGGCTGGCGTTTTCCACAGCATGTCTAGCTCCTCTTTCAGCAGCCCTAGATACAGATTGATGTCGTTCCCTGGTTGTTTCGGCCCTTCAATTAGCATACTCATGTCAATGTACTTCCTCTTCATGCACAACCAGGGGGAAGGTTGTACATCCACACAAACACAGGCCAGGTGCTATGTGTGCTTCTCTGGCCAGGTGCTATTTATCTCCGAATCATTTGCGTCATCTTATCGCTTCTTCTCCTCCCTATCCGCGTGCCAACGCAAGAGCTTTGCTACCTTAGGGTCTGCGAAATACCGCTGCGGACGAGGAGTGATCGGAAAGTACCACACCACTTTTCGAGGAGCTTTCTTCCTCTTCTTGTATCGAGTGACGCCGCACACCGGACATATGGTAGACTCCGCATGCTCGTCCCGATAAATGATGCAATTGTTCATGCACACATGGTATTTCACGTGCGGTAAATCCAGAGGACACACGATTTTCTTCGCCTCCTTGAAACTGGTCGGGCACTTGTTCCCCTTGGGAAGACGTTCGTGCCAGAATGACATGTTCTCGTCGAAGCATGCGTCGGTCATTTTGTGTTTTACCTTCATCTCCAGAGCCATGAGCGTTACTTTCACGCGGGTATCCTCGGGCCTGCATCCTTCATACAATGGAGTAACCGCGTCTATCTCCAGTTGATCCAGCTTGGCTTTCTCTCGGGCGGCAGCTCTTGCGTTATCCGTCTTCTTGAGAAGCAGCTCTTGAATATGAGGGTCCTGCAGCCAGCCCATCGATGGTCCATCGTCGTCTGCTCCGACATCTTCATCTTCATGATCATGCCCTTTGTATGCTCTGGCATCTTCCTCATCA
Source organism: Triticum aestivum (assembly GCF_018294505.1). Classification (NCBI taxonomy): domain Eukaryota; kingdom Viridiplantae; phylum Streptophyta; class Magnoliopsida; order Poales; family Poaceae; genus Triticum; species Triticum aestivum. Next base: position 520,236,210 of record NC_057808.1, on the reverse strand, counting down.
TCATTTCCGACATCTTCTACATGATGACTGTGTACTGCATCTACTTCGTGATCATGTCTTGAAGATTCTTCGTCTTCTCGCCCGCCCTCGCCGCGGTTGTCTTGCTGCCCTTCCTCATTTCTTGCCCGGCCCCCATGGACGACTTCATAATCATCTTCATCACCTTGCCACCGATAGCCATCCATGAAACCATGAAAGAGCAGGTGGTCCCGCACTTGTACGGAATCCGGGTCCATAAGGCTCCTCGGCTTGCATCTTCGACACGGACATCTTATCTCCGTCTCGTTCTTTTGAAGCATCTCGGCCTTCGCGGAGCTCAAAAACCTATTCACGATGCCTTCGGTCATCGTGCGGACCATGGTCGCCTGCGGGGTAGAGCAAAACGATATTTTAGAACCAAGAAAAAATTTGGCATGACTTTGCCTAAAAATAGGACCAAAAAGAATGCATAGTGCCCAAATTCTCACCGAAACGGAAATGAATCAACATTCCGGCAAAATATTGGCAACTATCACATTTCAAATACCGGTACCTGCAAACACAAACATATATGCAACACCACAAACATACATAGATCTAGCTAGGCCATAAAAAGTGCATGTGCACGTTGTTGGAGGGAGAAAAAAGTAGATCTACAACATAAAGAAAGCTTTCCCCTTACTTACCTATCAAAAAAAGGTAATTTAACCACTTAATTTGGATGAATCTATGGTGCAAATGAGGTGAGGAGGAGGAGGCAGCCGAGACAAGCTTGGAGGAGGAGGAGGTGGAGAGAATGAAGTGGAGAAAGTGAGTGTGTAGGTGGCTGTCCAAAAATATCTAGCTGGTCCCAGGTTACTAATGGCGCACCATCCACAAATGCGCCATTAGTAACCCTGGTTACTAATGGCGCACCAGCTGGCGGTGCGCCATTAGTAGTTTTGCAAAAAAATGATAGTAGTGGCGCACGGGGTGACTGGTGCGCCATTACTAGTTAAAACTAGTAATGGCGCACTGTGCCCTGGTGCGCCATTAGTATTTTTGGAAAAAAGAAAAAAAAATTGGTTAGTAGTGGCGCACGGGGTGACTAGTGCGCCATTACTTGTTAAAACTAGTAATGGCGCACTGTGCCATGGTGCGCCATTAGTATTTTTGGAAAAAAAGGAAAATTTGTTAGTAGTGGCGCACCATGGCTGTGGTGCATCATTAGTGTCTATAACACTAATGGTGCACCAACACACGGTGCGCCACTGCTATATAGTAGTGGCGCACCGCATGTCTGGTGCGCCATTAGTGTCCATATTATCTATAGCCCTTTTCCTAGTAGTGTAATAAGCCAACCAGTTCTTTTCATTGCGTTTTCAGCTTATCTTTGGTATGATCAGTGGAAAGTCTAGATTGCATTATATTTTTTTCATTTTGCTGCCCATGTGGAAATTAATTTGACTTGCAAACATCACAAATTGAACCCAGTGCAGTAATTAATATGATAGGAAAATAGACCATCACTATTTGCTCAAAATGCAAATACAAAGATACCATCTACTTGGCACAATCTACTTTGGTCAATGTTTTCCATAGAGATCCCATTGCCTAATTTAAACAAAGAACGCATGACCCACATTTAAATGAAGAACAATTATTTATTGAAATTCGATGGTCCAAGTGGCTGGTTATTATCGTATAGCAGCACCACCTGAAAGCATCATATAGCAGCAGCAGCTCATAGTAACTCATCATACAGCAGCAGCAGTCTGCAATTCATCATATACCAGCAGCAGCTCATAGCAATTCATCATATAGCAGCAGCAGGAGCAGCTCATAGCAATTCATCATATAGCAGCAGCAGGAGTAGCTCATAGCAATTCATCATATAGCAGCAGCAGGAGCAGCTCATAGCAATTCATCATATAGCAGCAGCAGGAGCAGCTTGTAGCAACTCATCATATAGCAGCAGCTCATAGCAATTCATCATATAGCAGCACCAGCAGCTCATAGCAACTCATCATACAGCAGCAGCAGCTCATAGCAATTCATCATATAGCAGCAGCAGGAGGAGCTCATAGCAATGCATCATATAGCAGCAGCAGAAGTAGCTCATAGCAATTCATCGTATAGTGGATCAGAATGAAAATTTGGCAAAAAATCAGAGGAGATCCTCACCTTGTTGGATGAGCTCATCCTTCAACAGCGCCTCAAGGCCATGGCCTGGGAGGAGGGGAGGGGGAATAAGGTGCCTTCTGCCGCAGTGTGGCATCAGCCGTAGTTGTGCAACACCCGCCGGAGTAGTGCGTTGGACGAACCACAGTGGAGCAGCTGCTGGAGACCATGAGAATGAGGGGCGGCGCCAGAGGGAGGAGCAGCCAGGGAGATTTGCCCCTACCCGCCGGCCATGTAGCCTAGCTGGACATAGCATCGTCGAGGACCAGGCCAGATGGGACCAGCGGCGACGGCTCGCTGGAGGAACCCTAGTGCTGCAGGCAGGGGATCGAGGTAGAGGGAAAGGGGAGAGGAGATGCAAGCGGGCAGGGCAATGAATGCTTGCGTGTTTGTTTTTACTTGAGGGTCAGGTGTGACACGGGCGTCAGCAGTTGCATTTTGAGTGTAATATAGGAAGACAACAGAGTCATTTCACTATTCCCCTTCCCTTCAATTTTTAGTGAGGTTCTACCCGAAACACCCCCCTCCAAAGCGAAATTAGTTAAGCCCAAGCCCATAACTCAAAAATGACTTCTTTACGTCTTTTATGGCTTATTTTGACAATATGCCCTGAAAAGGCGGAATCGAACTGGCCCTTAACCTGCAATTCAATTGTGCGTGCGATGATGAATCACTCCTGCCTGCTATCTGTACATTTAGGCATCATCATACATGGCATAACCTAATACATGTGCATTCCATTGTAGAATCTGGAATATGCAATGTTTATGTTAGTTCATACGTTGCACATGATGTTTAAATGCCCCTTAAATCTGGTCAGTCAAGTGATGGTCTTTAAGCCTCCTTCTTTGCTTCTTTTCTTGATATGTAAGATTTGCTCACACATCTGTTCAATTGCTTGTCTGCATCAGCCAGCCATACTAGGACTGTTTGCTTTGATTACTTGTTGTTCTTGACCTAACACTCTAACAGAGCTTGTCAACAATTTAAACACTAAGGTCTGCTATAGTGGGGCCTTGTCTAACTCATAGGTGACATAAAGGTTTGGCTGTACACTACAGTAGGCTCTCAAAGAGTACCTGGAGATCCAGTTCGAAGGTATGCCTAGTTTTTACATAGTGCAGACATAGTAAATGCTCATTTCATTGTGTGCAAGTGCAAGAGATGCGGCATGTTTCATTATGTGGTGTTGTTTTGTTATAATCTCGTCCTTTTGTGTTCACAGACTGGAAAGTATGCATATTTATCTTCCAAGGAGACGAGTAACTAGTTTGTGTCACCTAGCAGAGGGGGTGCAATGAAGATAAGATTGAGGATTTCCATGTACAAGATGTTAGGAAGGAGCCTTGCAAGAGAAGTAGGAGCTGCGCTGAGCCTCTTCAACCAGCTAAGGTAAGTCACTGTATGCAACTCAACAGTTCAATTCCTTGTTTGTTTCATGCATAGTTAATTTTCTCTTCTCAATTGCTTTATTTGTCCTCAGTTAATGAGATGCCCAAATAATCATGCCTGATGTTTGGTACTTGTATCACTATTAGTTGACATAATTAAAGGCCTTACCATTTAATTACTCTGCCGAAGTGTGCCTGAAGCTTTGAAGTCTATTAACCAACTACTATTGCATGAGGCTCACAATCTAGTTTATACTACGCTAATGATTGCATAGTTTTGCCTGCTGTAGTATGTTTGTATGAAACCCTCTGCTGTTCATTATGCTCCCTAAGACCTTAATTGAGGCAAAGAATGGCCAACTGCTTGCTTACTTATACGCAACGTGCTGTCTAAATTTGTAACTTGTCTGTGTTTTCGATCGGGGCCCCAACATCATGCTCCTGTGGTGAGCTAAGAGGGATTTCTGTATGCATGCTGCACAGACTATCTTTTTTATAATTTTTTAAATATCACCTGCTTATGCTACATGACGTGTAACAATTTTTTTTGAAAGTGACGTGTAACATTATTGTTAGTCCTGTTTTGCCATGTAGTACAAAATAGTGTCTTGTTCGCTTCACTGTTGTAACTATATTTTTGCCCTAGTCATGTGTACTTACAGAAACATTTCAGGATGAAGTGACATCAACACAAAGATCTGCGAGCAGTGCGGCATGGCCTTTACCGAATTATTATGGATTGGAATTGGAATGTGCTGATGTTCTCGAGCATCAACTAGAGGTGGCAAGACAACGTGTACATGATTGTCAACGTAAAATCAACAAGTTGAGACTGGACATGCAGGTATTAGATGCAGGAGTCAACAAAATGAAACAAGACACTGAGGTAACCATGAAGGAATTGGAGATTTTGCAGACTGAAATTTGTGCTATCTGAATCCGGCCAATCCTATTTTCTGAAGAGATTATAGTTCAAATGGAGTTAAGTTGATGCGTGTCCATGATGTATGAGCTCTATTTGCCCAGTGTATGTAATTTGCTGTTTGTGTATGCTTTATTATCACCTGTGCTGAACCATAATGCCCAGTGGGTATAATCGGCTGTAATTTCTTTATTGTATAGTGTAGGATTATTCTACCTTTCTATGCCTTGATCTCTTTGTTGTATAGTGTATGCTTTTTAGAGGTGATAGTATTGAGTAGGATAATTCTTTGAATATGCTATATCGTTCAAACGGGGGCCAACTCGCCCGACCATGGCCCTTCACGGGCCGTTGGATCCATGGGCCTTCTACATCTCGTAGGATCCATGGGCCTTCTACGTCTCATAGGATCCATGGGCCTTGTACGTCTCGTAGGATCCATGGGCCTTCTACGTCTCGTAGGATCCATGGGCCTTCTACGTCTCATAGGATCCATGGGCCACTTACTCATTTATGGGTCTTGTACGGGCCTTTAATGGGCCGTAGATGGGCCTTTAATGGAAATTGTACGTTTTATGGGCTGACCATAACGGGCAGTTAATAGGCCGTATTTGGTGATGCTATGAAAATGGCCCAACAGACTAACGGTCCACAAACGGGCCGACTGTAACGACGGGCTGAATTTGGCCCACAAGCAGAAAATGACAGTAACGGGCCGTAAGTAACCAAATGCTACAAATGAGCCCAAGAATAAATGGGCCCTCAGAAGGCCGAAAGTTAACTTGGGCTGGAAACGGCCCAACGGAATAACGGACCGTTAATTGGTATAAAGTGATACACTGTTCATTATGGGCCAATTTCACCACGGGCCGTTAATGGGTGTAAAGTAATACACTGTTCATTACGGGCCAGTTTCAGCACGGGCGGCTAATGGGCCAAGAGTTACAAAGGGCCTCATATAGGCCGAAAGACGTCATGGGCTATACATGGGCCAGAAGTGAAAACGGGCTAGAATCATATTGGATGGCCCAGATGACGCTACTGGGCCTAATTCGGATAGGGCGTAACGGGCCTTGGGTTAGCGGGCTGTAAATGGGCTATATGCGAACAGGCCGTTAACAGGCTTTCCATGGGCCGGCCCGCCAGCTTTTGACCAAGTCAAACGGGCCGGCCTTTTCACAGGAATGGGCCACTGTTGGGCCGTGCCACGTGTCGACGTATCATACGCGCCTTCTATCCAGTGAGTGGATGACATCTGTCCCAACGATGAGCCGACACGTGTTTCCTCTAGCCAATGATGATTTTACACGTGGAAAATCGCCATTGGTCGGGGTTGTTAACGGGTTATCGGATCCAAAACCCGACCCGATAGCTTAACGGCGTTCCGTTACGGTGGATGCCACGTGTCGGTCACCCTTGACGAAAGCACTTCTGTGACGCGCGATTTATCGTCATGGAAGTGGACACTTCCGTGATGATAATTTTGGTAATGTCATGGAACACTTCTACGACAGCACAGGTATGACTATCTTGATTCTGTCATAAATTTGTCATGGATGTACATGCATGACAAAAAACGCGACCTACTGTGACAAACAGGTATCATCACGAAAGTGTATTTTTTTGTAGTGATATAAGATGTTCTAAGAGTTGAAATTGGTACTTCATACTCATGCCCGTGTCAAGAGGTATGAGACCTCTGACAGTACTTTGCCTACAAGATGGAGGAGAATAGCTCAACCAGTGAGCATGTGCTTAGATTGTCTGGGTACTACAATTGCTTGAATCAAGTGGGAGTTAATCTTCCAGATAAGATAGTAATTGACAAAGTTCTCTAGTCACTATCTCCAAGTTACTAGAACTTCGTGATGAACTATAATATGCAAGGGATGACGAAAACAATTCCCAAGCTCTTCGCGATGCTAAAATTGGCGAAGGTAGAAATCAAGAAAAACATAAAGTGTTGATGGTTGACAAGACCACTAGTTTCAAGAAAAAGGCAAAGGGAAGTAGGGGAACTTCAAGAAGAACGACAAGCAAGTTGCTGCTCAAGTGAAGAAACCCAAGTCTGGACCTAAGCCTAAGACTAAGTGCTTCTACTGCAAAGGGACTGGTCACTGGAAGCGGAACTACCCCAAGTATTTGGCAGATAATGAAGGATGGCAAAGTGAACAAAGGTATATTTGATATAAATGTTATTGATGTGTACTTTACTAGTGTTTATAGCAACCCCTCAAAAGTAGTAACTCGAAACGGGAGTTGCAAAATGAAAAGAAACTAGTTAAGGGTGAAGTGACGATGTGTGTTGGAAGTAGTTCCAAGATTGATATGATCATCATCGCACACTCCCTATACTTTCGGGATTAGTGTTGAACCTAAATAAATGTTATTTGGTGTTTGCGTTGAGCATGAATATGATTTGATCATGTTTATTGCAATATGGTTATTCGTTTAAGTTAGAGAATAATTGTTGTTCTGTTTACATGAATAAAACCTTCTATGGTCATACACCCAATGAAAATGGTTTGTTGGATCTCGATCGTAGTGATACACATATTCATAATATTGAAGCCAAAAGATGCAAAGTTAATAATGATAGTGCAACTTATTTGTGGCACTACCGTTTAGGTCATATTGGTGTAAAGCACATGAAGAAACTACATCCTGATGGGCTTTTGGAATCACTTGATGCTTGCGAACCATGCCTCATGGGCAAGATGACTAAGACTCTATTCTTCTGAACAATGGAGCGAGCAACTGACTTATTGGAAATAATACATACTGATGTATGCAGTCCGATGCTTATTGAGGCTCGCGGCAGGTATCATTATTTTCTGGCCTTCACAGATGATTTGAGCAGATATGGGTATATCTACTTGATGAAACATAAGTCTAAAACATTTGAAAAGTTCAAAGAATTTCAGAGTGAAGTGGAGAATCATCGTAACAAGAAAATAAAAGTTTCTACGATATGATCGCAGAGGTAAAATATTTGAGTTACGAGTTTGGTCTTCAGTTAAAACAATGTGAAATAGTTTCACTACTCACGCCACCTGGAACACCACAGTGTAATGGTGTGTCCGAACGTCATAACTGTACTTTATTAGATATGGTGTGATGTATGATGTCTCTTACCAATTTACCACTATCGTTTTGGGATTATGCATTAGAGACAGCTGCATTCACGTTAAATAGGGCACAATCTAAATCCGTTGAGACGACACCGTATGAACTATGGTTTAGCAATAAAACCTAAGCTGTCGTTTCTTAAATTTTGGAGTTGATATGCTTATTTGAAAAAGTTTCAACCTGATAAGCTCGAACCCAAATCGGAGAAATGCGTCTTCATAGGATACCCAAAGGAGACTGTTGGGTACACCTTCTAATCACAGATCCGAAGGCAAAATATTCGTTGCTAAGAATGGATCCTTTCTAGAGAAGGAGTTTCTCTCGAAAGAAGTGAGTGCGAGGAAAGTAGAACTTCATGAGGTAATTGTACCTTCTCCTGAATTGGAAAATAGTTCATCACAGAAATCAGTTACAGTGATGCCTACACCAATTAGTGAGGAAGATTAATGATGATGATCATGAAACTTCAGATCAAGTTACTACCGAACCTCGTAGGTCAACCATATTACGGTCCGCACCAAAGTGGTACGGTAATCCTGTTCTGGAGGTCATGTTACTTGACCATGACAAACCTACGAATTATGAGGAAGCAATGATGAGCCCAGATTCCGCAAAATGGTTTAAGGCCATGAAATCTGAGATGGGATCCATGTATTAGAACCAAGTATGGACTGTGGTTGACTTTCCCGATGATCGGCAAGCCATTGAGAATAAATGGATCTTCAAGAGGAAGACGGACGCTGATAGTAGTGTTACTATCTACAAAGCTCGAATTGTCGCAGAAAGGTTTTTGACAAGTTCAAGGTGTTGACTACGATGAGATTTTCTCACTCGTAGCGATGCTTAAGTCTGTCCGAATCATGTTAGCAATTGCCACATTTGATGAAATCTGGCAAATGGTTGTCAAAACTGCTTTCCTTAATGGATTTCTTAAAAGAAGAGTTGTATATGATACAACAAGAAGGTTTTGTCAATCCTAAAGGTGCTAAAAAAATGTGCAAGCTCCAGCGATCCATGTATGGACTGGTGCAAGCATCTCGGAGTTGGAATATACGCTTTGATGAGTTGATCAAAGCATATAGTTTTATACAGACTTGCGGTGAAGCCTGTATTTACAAGAAAGTGAGTGGGAGCACTACAACATTTCTGATAAGTATATGTGAATGACATATTGTTGATCAGAAATAATGTAGAATTTTCTGGAAAGCATAAAGGATTGTTTGAAAGGAGTTTTTCAAAGAAAGACCTCGGTGAAGCTGCTTACATATTGAGCATCAAGGTCTATAGAGATAGATCAAGACGCTTGATAAGTTTTTTCAATGAGTACATACCTTGACAAGTTTTTGAAGTAGTTCAAAATGGAACAGTCAAAGAAAGAGTTCTTGCCTGTGTTGCAAGGTGTGAAGTTGAGTAAGACTCAAAGCCCGACCATGGCAGAAGATAGAGAGAGAGAATAAAAGTCATTCCCTATGCCACAGCCATAGGTTCTATAAAGTATGCTATGCTGTGTACCGGACCTATTGTGTACCTTGCCATGAGTTTGGCAAAGGGGGTACGACAGTGATCCAGGAGTGGATTACTGGACAGTGGTCAAAGTTATCCTTAGTTACCTAAGAGGACTAAGGAAATATTTCTCGGTTATGGAGGTGATAAAGAGTTCGTCGTAAAGAGTTACGTCGATACAAGCTTTTACACCGATCCAGCTTACTCTGCGTCTCAATCTGGATTCATATTGAAAGTGGGAGCAATTAGCTAGAGTAGCTCCGTGCAGAGCATTGTAGACATAGAAATTTGCAAAATACTTACGGATCTGAATATGGCAGACCCGTAGACTAAAACTTCTCTCACAAGAAAAACATGATCACACCTTATTACTCTTGGGTGTTAATCACATAAGCGATGTGAACTAGATTATTTACTCTAGTAAACTTTTTGAGTGTTGGTCACATGGTGATGTGAACTATTGGTGTTAAATCACATGGCGACGTGAACTAGATTATTGACTCTAGTGCAAGTGGGAGAATGAAGGAAATATGACCTAGAGGCAATAATAAAGTTATTATTTATTTCATTATTTGATGATAAATGTTTATTATTCATGCTAGAATTGTATTAACCAGAAACTTAGTACATGTGTGAATACATAGACAAAACAGAGTGTCACTAGTATGCCTCTACTTGACTAGCTCGTTCATCAAAGATGGTTAAGTTTCCTAGCCATTGACATGAGTTGTCATTTGATTAATGGGATCACATCATTAGAGAATGATGTGATTGACTTGACCCACTATGTTAGCTTAGCACTTGATCGTTTAGTATGTTGCTATTGCTTTCTTCATGACTTATACATGTTCCTGTGACTATGAGATTATGCAACTCCCGAATACCGGAGGAACACTTTGTGTGCTACCAAATGTCACAACGTAACTGTGTGATTATAAAGGTGCTCTACAGGTGTCTCCAATGGTACTTGTTGAGTTGGCATAGATCGAGATTAGCATTTGTCACTCCGATTGTCGGAGAGGTATATCTAGGCCCTCTCGGAAATGCACATCACTATAAGCCTTGCAAGCAATGTGACTAATGAGTTAGTCATGGGATGATGCATTACAGAACGAGTAAAGAGACTTGCCGGTAACGAGATTGAACTAGGTATTGAGATACCGACGATCGAATCTCGGGCAAGTAACATATCGATGACAAAGGGAACAACGTATGTTGTTATGCGGTTTGACCGATAAAGATCTTCGTAGAATATGTAGGAGCCAATATGAGCATCCAGGTTCCGCTATTGGTTATTGAACGGAAACGTGTCTCGGTCATGTCTACATAGTTCTCGAACCCGTAGGGTCCGCACGCTTAACCTTCGGTGACGATCGGTATTATGAGTTTATGTGTTTTGATGTACCGAAGGTAGTTCGGAGTCCCAGATATGATCACGGACATGGCAAGGAGTCTCGAAATGGTCGAGACATAAAGATTGATATATTGGAAGCCTATATTTGGACATCGGAATAGTTTCGGGTGAAATCGGGATTTTACCGGAGTACCGGAAGGTTACCGGTAGCCCCCGGTAAATGTATGGGCCTTATTGGGCCATAGTGGAGAGAGAGAGAGGAGACCAGGGCAGGCCGCGTGCCCCCTCTCCCTCTGGTCCGAATTGGACTAGGAGGGGGGCGGCACCCCCCCTTTCCTTCCTCCCTCTCTCCCCTTCCTTCTCTCCTAGTCCAACTAGGGAAGGGGGGAATCCTACTCCCGGTGGGAGTAGGACTCCTCCAGGGCGCGCCATAGAGGGCCGACCCTCCCCCTCCTCCACTCCTTTATATACGAGGGAGGGGGCGCCCCATAGACACACAATTTGATTGTTCCAAGCCGTGTGCGGTGCCCCCTCCACCATAATCCACCTCGGTCATATCGTAGCGGTGGTTAGGCGAAGCCCTCCGTCGGTAACATCATCATCACCGTCATCACACCGTCGTGCTGACGAAACTCTCCCTCGACACTCTGCTGGATCGTGAGTTCGTGGGACGTCATCGAGCTGAACGTGTGCTGAACTCGGAGGTGTTGTGCGTTCAGTACTTGGATCGGTCGGATCATGAAGACGTACAACTACATCAACCGCATTGACATAACGCTTCCGCTTACGGTCTACGAGGGTACGTGGACAACACTCTCCCGCTCGTTGCTATGCATCACCATGATCTTGCGTGTGCGTTGGAATTTTTTTGAAATTACAACGTTAACCAACAATATGCTCCAAAGCCCTTTCTCATTCCACATATGTCCTAAACCAAAAGTCAAACACGGCCCCACCGATTTGATCTATCCGGCGACACCGAGTTCACTTGACATAGCCACTTCCAGAAACCCTAATCAGTTCGGTCTCACCGATGGGATCTCGGTCTCACCGAGATGGGCTTGCAAACTCTCTGTTGCCTGTTGCAATTATTTCGGGCCCACCGAGATGTGCAATCGGTACCACCGAGTTTGCCTGACCAACTCTCTGTTTTGCTTATTACCAAAATCGGTCCCATCGAGTTTGTGTACTCGGTCAAACCGAGTTGAGGTTTTACCCTAACCCTAGCACATCGGTCCCACCGAGTTGATCATGTCGGTCCCACCGAAAACTCTAACGTTCACATTTTGAACCAAGTCGGTCTGACCGAGTTTCTCGATTCGGTCCCACCGAGTTTGGTGATTTGTGTGTAACGACTAGATTTTGTGTGGAGGCTATATATACCCCTCCACCCACTCTTCATTCATGGAGAAAGCCATCAGAACGTGCCTACACTTCCAGTATACATTTTCTAAGAGAGAACCACCTACTCATGTGTTGAGACCAAGATATTCCATTCCAACCACAAGAATCTTGATCTCTAGCCTTCCCCAAGTTGCTTTCCACTCAAATCATCTTTCCACCAAATCCAAATCTGTGAGAGAGAGTTGAGTGTTGGGGAGACTATCATTTGAAGCACAAGAGCAAGCAGCTCATCATCAACACACCATCTATTACCTTTTGGAGAGTGGTGTCTCCTAGATTGGTTAGGTGTCACTTGGGATCCTCTGTCAAGATTGTGGAGTTGAACCAAGGAGTTTGTACGGGCAAGGGGATCGCCTACTTCATGAAGATCTACCCTAGTGAGGCAAGTCCTTCATGGGCGATGGCCATGATGGGATAGACAAGGTTGCTTCTTTGTGGACCCTTCGTGGGTGGAGCCCTCCGTGGACTCGCGCAGCCGTTACCCTTCGTGGGTGAAAGTCTCCATCAACATGGATGTACGATAGCACCACTTATCGGAACCATGCCAAAAATCTTCGTGTCTCCAATTGCGTTTGCACACTCCAATCCCATCCCTTTACTTTCTTGCAAATTGCATGCTTCTCATATACTCTTTCCATGCTTGCTTGAAATGTATTGTGAATGTTTAAACTTGTGTTAAAACTCCACCTTAACTTGAAGAACTTAAAAACTGCCACTTTTCTTTGTTGAGGGTCTAATCACCCCCCCTCTAGACACCTCTTCTCGATCCTTTCAATTGGTATCAGAGCTTTGGTCTCCATTGCTTTGGTTTAGTCACCATTGGAGGAAGATGGATGAGTCTACGTTGGGGAGTCTTAGACATAGAATGCCTATACTTGATGGAGAGTTCTTTATGAGTGAAAAAATGAGATTCTTGAGATTTTCAATGAATATCACTTGAACAAGTACATTACTACCCCTTGTGCTCGCCTTGTTGACCCCTTGCATCCTACCCCTGATGAGTCTATTGACATGATCCGTAATCTTAGAACTATCAATTTAATCACTAGGGGATTACCTAGAAACTTGATTGCTAGCTTGCCTGCCCTTGATTGTGTTTACACGATATGGAGATTTCTTGAGGAACGATTCCCAAATTATTCCTTGCAAAACTTAGATGAGATTCTTCATAAGTCTATTGCTTTGAATAAAATTAATTCCAATGATCCTAAGTTTGGTGATTGTTTATTTGAGCTTCGAAACCTCATGCATGCCAAAGGAGATGTTGGAATCATTAGTGCTATCATCTCCGATGCCATTAGAATTCATAAAGATGAACATTGTGATGATCACTTATCTAATGAATTACCCTCTCTAGGAATTGGTCTATCACAAGACGATGTTGAACATGGATACTATGATGAGGATGATGATAGTGACTTTGATCTCGATGAGTCTATGAGTCACTTTGGTCTTATGGCTAATCTTCGCGGCTACATGGCTGGAGGAAAGGAATGGGTTCTTGATAGTGGATGTACCGATCACATGACCGAAGACAAGGATATGTTTCATGAGCATGCAGAAAACAACGACCCTCGAAAGTATGTCACTTTTGGTGATAACTCAAAGGGTAAGGTGGTTGGCCTTGGTAAGGGGGCCATCTCACATGATAGCTCCATATAAAATGTCATGCTCATTGAATCTCTTGGCTATAATTTACTCTCTGTATCTAGACTAGCCGATTTCGGTTTCAATGTCCTATTTTCTGAAGTAGATTGCCAAGTGTTTCGTAGAGATAATCATAAAATGGTCTTTACCGGTATACGTAGAGGTGATCTATACATTGTTGATTTCACTAAAAAGGTTCAACCTAGAACTTGCTTAATTGCAAAATCTTCCAAAGGTTGGTTGTGGCATAGAAGGTTAGGTCATGTGGGCATGCCAAATCTTGATAAGCTTATTAAAAGTGATCATATCCTTGGATTAAAAGATGTTATATTTGATAAGGATAGGTTGTGCCGTGCTTGTCAAGCAGGAAAACAGGTTGGAGGAAGCCACCCCGTGAAGAACATCATGACCACGAGAAGACCACTCGAGCTACTTCATATGGATCTCTTTGGTCCCAACGCCTATAAAAGTCTCGGTGGAAACTCATTTGGTTTAGTCATAGTCAATGATTTTTAAAGATTTACGTGGGTGTTCTTTCTTGATGATAAATCGCAGGTCCAAAAGATCTTCAAGAACTTTGCTAGGAAGGCCCAAAATCAATTTGAAGTGAAGATCAAGAAGGTTCGCAGTGACAACGGAACGGAGTTCAAGAACACAAATGTGGATACCTTTCTTGACGAAGAAGGGATTTCACATGAGTTCTCGGCTACATATACGCCTCAAGAAAATGGAGTTGTTGACAGGACCGGACGCTCATCAAAATGGCAAGAACGATGTTTGATGAGTACAAGACGCCAAAACACTTTTGGGCGGAAGCGGTTGAGACAGCTTGTCATGCAACGAATCGTCTATATCTTCACAAGCTACTCGGCAAGACGGCATACGAGCTTCTCACCGGTAACAAACCCCAAGTTGGATACTTTCGAGTATTCGGCTCAAAGTGCTACATTCTTGATAAGCATCATCGTTCTAAATTTGCTCCTAAATCTCATGAGGGTTTCCTCCTCGGTTATGGCTCAAACTCTCACACTTATCGTGTCTACAACAATTTCACCCGAAAGGTTGAAGAGACGGTAGATGTGAAGTTTCATGAATCTAACGGCTCGCAAGTAGAGCAATTGCCAATTGATGTAGGTGACAAAGATCCTTCGGAAGCAATCCAAGACTTGTCTATTGGCAAGATACGCCCAATGGAGGTGAAGGAGAGTACCTCGTCCATCCAAGTGGAAGCTTCTACCTCACGACAAGGTGAACCAAGAGTTGACACGGAGGCATCCACAAGTGGGACACGCCAAGATGAAGAAAACGAGGAAGTACACCAAGATGAACCTCATCGACCTCCTTCTCCACCTCCACAAGAGAACGACAACGTCAACAACGAAGAAGGCCAAGAGGAAGAACAAGATGATGATGAAGATGTTCCACCCCGACACAAACAAAAGCTCTCACGAGTTCGAGCAAGAGTTTCATGAGACCATCCCGTCGAGCAAATCTACAATGACATTCAACCCGGGAGAATTACTCGCTCTAAAACTCGTTTGGCTAATTTTTTTGAACATTATTCATTCATCTCTAGCATTGAACCTATGGAGGTTGAAGAAGCATTAGAAGATCCGGATTGGATAAATGCCATGCATGAAGAGCTACACAACTTTGAGAGAAACCAAGTGTGGACATTGGTCGAGAAGCCCGACAACAACCACAACATCATTGGTACAAAATGGGTGTTCGCAACAAGAAAGATGAAGATGGAAAAGTTGTACGCAACAAGGTTCGTCTCGTCGCCCAAGGCTACACTCAAGTCGAAGCTATGGACTATGGTGAGACATATGCCCCCGTTGCTAGACTTGAGTCCATTCGCATCTTACTTGCCTATGCAAATCACCATGATATTACCTTGTACCAAATGGACATCAAAAGTGCTTTTCTAAATGGTGAAATTGAGGAGGAATTTTATGTTAAACAACCTCCCGGCTTTGTTAATCCTAAGAAACCCGACCATGTTTACAAACTTCACAAAGCTCTTTATGGTCTTAAACAAGCTCCTAGAGCATGGTATAAATGCTTAACCAAGTTCCTTATTGAGAAAGGCTTTGCGATTGGAAAAAATGATTCTACTCTTTTTACTAAAAGGGTTAATGGTGAATTATTTGCATGCCAAATTTATGTTGATGATATTATATTTGGTTCAACTAACCCCCATTTTAGTGAAAAGTTTGGAAAGCTAATGTCGGAGAAGTTTGAGATGTCTATGATGAGTGAACTCAAATTCTTTCTTGGTTTGCAAATCAAGCAAACTAAGGAGGGTACCTTTGTCTCTCAAACAAAGTACACCAAGGACTTATTCAAGAAGTTCAACATGCAAGAATGCAAAGGTATGAATGCACCCATGCCTACTAGTGGACATCTTGACTTGACTAAGGATGGCGAACCGGTTGATCAAAAGGTTTACCGCTCTATGATTGGTTCATTGTTATATCTATGTGCCTCCCATCCCGATCTTATGCTAAGTGTGTGCATGTGTGCATGATATCAAGCGGCCCCCAAAGAATGTCATCTTAAGGATGTGAAAAGGATAGTGAGATGCTTAATTCATACACCAAATTTTGGCATTTGGTATCCTAAGAGGTCCTCTTTTGATCTTGTTGGCTAGTCCGATTCGGACTACGCCGGTGACAAGGTTGATAGAAAGTCCACTTCGGGTACTTATCAATTCTTGGTAGATCTCTTGTGGCTTGGTCCTCCAAGAAACAAAACTCGGTATCCTTATCCACCGCCGAAGCGGAATACATTGCCGCCGGTTCATGTTGTGCTCAATTACTTTGGATGACCCAAACTCTTAAAGATTATGGGATCTATGTGAAACATGTTCCATTGCTTTGTGACAATGAAAGTGCTATTAAGATTGCTCATAATCCCGTGCAACATTCTCGAACTAAGCATATTGAAGTTCGTCATCATTTCATTCGAGATCATGTTGCTAAAGGAGACATTGATCTTAAGCATGTTCGTACCGATAAGCAATTGGCGGATATATTCACCAAACCGCTTGATGAGAAAGTATTTTGCCATTTGAGAGGTCAATTGAACTTTATTGATGCCTCAAACTTGGAGTAGAAACTCCATTTGGATACATGCAAGGCATGAGCCTTTGACTAATCCTTGATATTTCTCTTATGATGATGATCATATGTCTTGGATATATACATTTGTACCCTTGCATGTTATCTAACCCTTGTAGGTACTTGGATGAATCTAAATCTATGAGATTGCAACTCACTCACATCTTGAGCAATATCTACATCACCAAGTCTCTACAATATGGTGGTTGGAGACAAGGAAGCATGAAACCTTTCAACATATCCTTTGACAATTTATTTATATCAAATTTCATTTGGTATGAAACTTCACGATTGTCATTTTGGATACACAAGTGCTCTTCCTTGCAAAACTAACCCATGTAGGTAGATGAGCTCAAACTACAAGTGGTGATCCCAATTCTTGATGAGCTACATCAACCTTGAGCATCCCACACAAGTTCAACTACATGATCAAGTTCAACACCACCACCAAAGGTATGTTATTCCATCTTAGAGAAGCTTTACCCCAAGTCATGGGTCAAAGAAGCTCAACAAGATGTGAATACATCAAAATGCTTAAATGAAAAATGGCAACCCTATTTTGAGCTTAAACGATGAGTATGACCTATGATCAAGTGTCTTCACTTGACTCCTAAGTCAATATACTCTAACATAGGTGACTTTGTCGCCGACCAATTCTAGATGAAGTTCTCTAGTGTTTCTCTATGCTCTTGCATTTGTTTCATGCATATTTGTATCCCCTTTCAAAAAAACTTCATCTAGATTTCTTTTCAATTTTTTTCTTTGTTCTGCATTCCCTGCATCCAATTCATTGCAAATCCTTCAGTTAATTCCTTGCATATCTTTGTGAGATCTTATTCACCTAGTCAGTTGAGATGACAATTTTTTCTCTCTGTGTTGAACTCGGACATATCGGTTTGTTTCTTTTGGTCAAACCGAATCACCTTGGTGCCACCGAAGAAAACAACTCGGTGTTACCGATTTCAATGCACCTTGCCATTTGCATCCTGCATACTTGTTCCAGCTCCACTCGATGATTCTTATCCTCTACCAGCATCTTATATCACATGTTGCTTTGTACTGTGACTCAAGGACCAAACCTACTTGACTCATAATCCAGAAGAGCCCTTCTTGGAAATTGATGTCAAAGGGGGAGAGAGAGATCACATCAAAGCTTACTCACATCAAAGGGAGAAAGAGACACTATGGGAGAGAAAGATTTCTTAGTCCTCCCAGATGCTTGGTATTAAAAGAGGAGCGAAGTCACATGTCTTTAAGAGGGGAAAGACATGTTAGTATTTGTTATGATTATTTGTCTTGCCCTGATTTTCTTTTCCCTACCATCTCCTAGTACCCCATATAAGATTCAGGGGGAGAAAGACATCTAAGGGAAGGAAATCTTCGAATTCATTGCATATCTTTCTGGGGACATGTCTGTATCCAATAGAGTACCTAGTACTCACTCTCTACATGTCATCCCAATCTTGGTACTCTTGTGGTTTGCTGTTTGCTTTGTTTAGTAGATGTTTCTGTGTTATCTAACCTTGTTTACTCAGGTTCATCTCTTCCAAAGCTAGCTCAAGACCACAAGGTAAGTGCATGCATCACACTCATGTGCATGATGATCTCTTGCTGATGTACATATTGTTTGCAAGGAGGACTCATGAACATGAAGGTATATTTTCTATATTCATTTGATCTGATGCATACAGCCAAGATACATGTAACTCATTGCTTGCTCTAACATGCTTATGCATTCACATGCATCTATATTCCATATTTACATGATTGCATACATGTAGGGGGAGCCTATGCATGTTACATGTCTTTCCAAAGCTTTACTTATTATGTTTCATATCTTTATCTAAAGCTTTGATGTATGCTGTCATCAATTACCAAAAAGGGGGAGATTGAAAGCACAAGTGCTCCCTGGGTGATTTTGGTAATTAATGTCAACATATCTCTTGTTGGACTAATACTTTTATCTAGTATATTTCAGATGAGTTCAACAGTGGAGTGGCATGGACAAGAGGATGTGGAACCCCTTCAAGATGCTAAGGACAGAAGATTGGCAAAAGCTCAAAGCTCAAGACCCTACATTTTCATTTTAGTGATCCAAGATCACATTGAGTCCATAGGAAAGCCAATACTATTAAAAGGGGATGAGGTGTTGCTTAATGGCTTGCTTGCTCAAAGTGCTTAGTGATATGCTCCAAAGCCCTTTCTCATTCCACATATGTCCTAAACCAAAAGTCAAAATCGGCCCCACCGATTTGATCTATCCGACGCCACCGAGTTCACTTGACATAGCCACTGCCAGAAAACCTAATCAGTTCGGCCTCACCGATGGGATCTCGGTCTCACCGAGATGGGCTTGCAAACTCTCTGTTACCTGTTGCAATTATTTCGGTCCCACCGAGATGTGCAATCGGTACCACCGAGTTTGCCTGACCAACTCTCTGTTTTGCTTATTACCAAAATCGGTCTCACCAAGTTTGTGTAATCGGTCAACCCGAGTTGAGGTTTTACCCTAAACCTAGCACATCGGTCCCACCGAGTTGATCATGTCGGTCCCACCAAAAACTCTAACATTCACATTTTGAACCAAGTCGGTCTGACCGAGTTTCTCGATTCAGTCCCACCGAGTTTGGTGATTTGTGTGTAACGGCTAGATTTTGTGTGGAGGCTATATATACCCCTCCACCCACTCTTCATTCGTGGAGAAAGCCATCAGAACATGCCTACACTTCCAGCATACATTTTCTGAGAGAGAACCACCTACTCATCTGTTGGGACCAAGATATTCCATTCCAACCACAAGAATCTTGATCTCTAGCCTTCCCCAAGTTGCTTTCCACTCAAATCATCTCTCCACCAAATCCAAATCTGTGAGAGAGAGTTGAGTGTTGGGGAGACTATCATTTGAAGCACAAGAGCAAGGAGTTCATCATCAACACACCATCTATTACCCTTTGGAGAGTGGTGTCTGCTAGATTGGTTAGGTGTCACTTGGGAGCCTCCGTCAAGATTGTGGAGTTGAACCAAGGAGTTTGTACGTGCAAGGAGATCGCCTACTTTGTGAAGATCTACCCTAGTATGGCATGTCCTTCGTGGGCGATGGCCATGATGGGACAGACAAGGTTACTTCTTCGTGGACCCTTCATGGGTGGAGCCCTCCGTGGACTCACGCGGCCGTTACCCTTCGTGGGTTGAAGTCTCCATCAACGTGGATGTACGATAGCACCACCTATCGGAACGACGCGAAAAATCTCCGTGTCTCCAATTGCGTTTGCACACTCCAATCCCATCCCTTTAGTTTCTTGCAAATTGCATGCTTTACTTTCCGCTGCTCATATACTCTTGCCATGCTTGCTTGAAATGTATTGTGAATGTTTAAAATTGTGCTAAAACTCCATCTTAACTTGAAGAACTTAAAAACTGCCATTTTTCTTTGTTGAGTGTCTAATCACTCCCCCCCCTCTAGAAACCTCTTCTCGATCCTTTCACTAGCGTGCTGGTGCTTTGGCCCCTTTTTCTTGCCGGCCGACAGCCGAAGCCGGTTCTGTGGCGTAGGGCGAAGTGGAGGGCCGCGGCGACCTGAACACGCCAGGAGTTGCTAAGGAGTGCAATGGGCGATGACCAAGCCGGCCAGCCCCCGAGCCCCCGGGTCGAGCGAGTCGAACCGGCGGTGGGGCTTTTTTTAAGAAAAAATTGCACAAGTGCATGAGACACAATAACTTGGTCGGAAAGGCAGGCCCCGAGCGTTGTTCGGGGACTCCATAGTTTTCATATGCTTACAAAAGGCAGTGATACATACGTGCACACAGCTAACTGTAAAATGGGCGGAGGAGTTCTGCTTTCCATGGTCGGGTTGTTTCTTCGCCGGCGGTGCCTCTCTTCCGCTTGTTTGGCTTGCGGGCGTCGATGAGGTAGTAGGCATTGCGGTCGCCTAAGGCCTTGCTGACGATGAAGGGGCCTTCCCATGGGGAGGACAGCTTGTGTTGGCCGGCTTGCTGCTGGATGAGTCGGAGGACGAGGTCTCCCTCGCGGAATGCGAGGGGCTTGATCTTCTTGTTGTGGTAGTGCCTTAGGCCTTGCTGATAGATGGCTGACCGGCTGAGCGCCAAGAGGCGTGCTTCTTAGAGTAGGTCGACGCCGTCTTCGCGGGCTTCCTTGGCTTTAGCTTCGGTGTACATCACGACGCGCGGTGCGTCAAACTCGATGTCGGTCGGGATGACGGCTTCGGCTCCGTAGATGAGGAAGAACGGGGTGAACCCGGTCGACCGGTTTGGCATGGTGCGGAGACTCTAGAGGATGGCTGGCAACTCATCGAGCTAGATGCCGGGTGAACAGACGAGCAGTTCGATGAGCCGTGGCTTGATGCCGGATAGAATGAGGCCGATGGCCCGCTCGACCTGGCCGTTGGACTGCGGGTGCGCCATGGAAGCTAGGTCGAGACGGATGCTGGAGACGGAGCAGTATTGCGCGAGCGCACCCTTGGCAAAGTTGGTGCCGTTGTCCGTGATGATGCTGTTCGGGACGCCGTAGCGTACCGCGATATCCTTGATGAACCGGACGGCTGTCGGCCCGTCCAGTTTCTTGATTGGTCGTGCTTCGATCCACTTGGTGAACTTGTCCATCGCCACCAGCAAGTACGTCATGCCGCCTCGAGCGGTCTTGAAAGGTCCCACCATGTCGAGTCCCCAGACCGCGAAGGGCCAGGTGATCGGGATGGTTCGGAGTGCTGAGGCCGGCTGGTGGCTGCGCTTGCTGAAGCGTTGGTATCCCTCGCACTTGAGGACAAGTGACTCAGCGTCTTGGAGGGTCGTGGGCCAGTAGAAACCATGGCGGAAAGCCTTGGCCACCAGGGATCTCGAGGCGGCGTGGTGCCCGCACTCGCCCTGATGTATGTCGAGGAGGATCTCAATGCCCTTTTCTTGTTCGATGCAGCACTGGAAAATGTCTGTCGGACCACGCTTGATGAGCTCGTTGTTGATGGTGCTGTAGGCTGACGCCCGGTGCTGCACTTGCCTGGCTTCGGTCTCGTCCATGGGGAGAACCCCGGTTTCCATGAACTCTGAGATGGGCAGGGCCCACGACGGGACCGTCACCACAGCGAAGACGGCCACCATGGCGAGTTCTTGGGCGGCAGCCCCCGAGCCGGAGGCGGCGGCCCCCGGGTCGGGAACAACGACGGCTGGGTCGAGGACGACGGCGACCGGGTCGAGGGCGTCAGCCCCCGAGCCGGGTTGGGTGGCTCCCGGGCCGGGTTCAGTAGTCCCCGGGTTGGGTTCGGCGCTCCCTAGGCCGGGCTCAGCAGCCCCCGGGCCGGGTTCGGCAGTCCCCGGGCCAGGTGGAGGTGCGGCCGGGTCGTCTGGGACGAAGATGGACTCAGGGTCCAGAGACGGCTTGACGGAGGGCTTGTGCAGGTGCTCGAGGAAGACGCCGGACGGGATGGATTGCCGGGATGAGCCAATCTTGGCTAGTGTGTTGGCAGCTTCATTATCCGTGCGCGGGACGTGGAGGAACTCGCAGCCGTCGAAGAAGCCGGACAGCTGCTGGACGAGGAAGCGGTAGCTTGCCATGTTGGTGTCGCGGGCGTCCTATTCACCGAAGCATTGCTGCACCACCAGGTCCGAGTCGCCGTAGCATTGGATGTGCCAGATGCCGAGTTCCTTGGCAAGCCGGAGGCCATGCACAAGGGCTTCGTACTCGGCGACGTTGTTGGAGGCGGCGAAGTGGATCCGGAGCGTGTACCGGAGTCGGTCGCCCTCCGAGGAAGACAACACGATGTCGGCCCCCAGGCCGAGGCGCATCTTGGAGCCGTCGAAGTGCATGCGCCAGTGCGTCGAATCCGGCGGCGGCAGCAGGTACTGGGTCTCGGTCCAGTCGACGAGGAAGTGGTCCAGAACTTGGGACTTGATCGTGGTGCGGGGCTCGTAGAGGATGGTGTGGCCGGCTAGCTTGAGTGCCCACTTGGCAACCCAACCAGAGGCGTCCCAGCAGCCAATGATCTCGCCGAGAGGGGCCGTTGTCGGTGTCAAAACCGGCAGATCTCGGGTAGGGGGTCCCGAACTGTGCATCTAGGATCTATGGTAACAGGAGACGGGGGACACGATGTTTACCCAGGTTCGGGCCCTCTCTATGGAGGTAATACCCTACTTCCTGCTTGATTGATCTTGATGAATATGAGTGTTACAAGAGTTGATCTACCACGAGATCGTGATGGCTAAACCCTAGAAGTTTAGCCTATGAGTATATGGTCATGAATCTGTCCTATCCGGACTATGTTCTCCGGTTTATATAGACACCGGAGAGATCTAGGGTTACATGAGGTCGGTTACATAGGAGGAAATCTTCATAATAGATCGCCTAGCTTGCCTTCCACGCCAAGTAGAGTCCAATCCGGACACGGGTGCAGTCTTCGGTCTTCATGTCTTCACAGCCCATTAGTCCGGCCCAGTAGATAACAGGCCGGACGCCCGAGGACCCCTTAGTCCAGGACTCCCTCAGTAGCCCCCGAACCACGCTTCAATGACGAGGTGTTCGGCACGTAGATAGTCTTCGGCGTTGCAAGGCGGGTTCCCTCTCCAAGTAATATATTCGGCCATTGATCCAATGTCGCCTCCTTGGCTTCTGTACGTTAAATAATCTCCACCCTCCACGCGTCGAGCGAATGTGGAAAGTCAGGGTATTTTGCGAATAACACCTCGTCCATGCGGGGAAGAGCGCCTATTTAAAGAGATTGGATCCTAGATCCATTCAGTGCCGCGCAGAAGAGATCCCCAGAGACTGCTTAGGAGAAACCATTCCAGCATGGCTAGTGTTCCCAGCTCCTCCGCTCATCCCTGCCCAGAGAAAGGCGAGTGGGAGAGGTGTTCTGTGTCTCATAGCTAGTTGATAAAGTTGCAAATGCAGGGATTCCTTCCCCCTGCGGATCTAGTCCTTGTTCGAATGGGGCTAGCTTCCTTCAATGAGGGGACTCAGGCAGAGGACTTCCCCAATCTGTCTGGGGGAGAGCGTGTGTGTTTTGTCCCCTTCCTGCTAAGAGGCATTGGATTTCCAATCCATCCGTTCCTCCGAGGGCTTCTAGAGTATTACGGCCTCCAGCTGCACAACTTCACTCCAGCCTCTATTCTGCATATTGCGGGTTACGTTGCTTTATGCGAATTATTTTTGGGCGTCGAGGCTCATTTCGATTTGTGGAGGAAGCCGTTCTGTCTCGTCCCGCGCAATTATGAAGGGTCGATATTTGAAGTGGGCGGAGCCGAAGTATGGCGCGTCGCCAATACCGGATATCTATCCGGCACTCCAAGGAAGGCGCCTGATGAATGGCCCTCCGAATGGTTCTATATTGAGGACGTCGCGCTTCCCGACCCGGTTCGAAAGGGTCTTCCTGAATTTGCGTGCGTCCCGCTGAAGAAACGCTACAGTTGGCGTCCCCGGAGCCTTGAAGAGGAGGACGGCACGGAGGTTCGTCAGCTGATGAGCAAGATGAAAGAGCTCGCTCAGTCCGGGCTCACAGTTATTGAGATTATGGCGATCTCCATAGCGTGAGGGGTCCAGCCGCTCCAATACATAGGGCTTCCAATGTGGCACTACAATGGGGAGGATGACGCCTCTCGCTGCGGCCGGAAAGGTCCGGACACCCCTGCCGCTTTGGCTAAGATATTAGCCGAACTGTTCAAAGGTGAGGAAAAGGAATTTCTTCGCATCAAACTTAGAGGAGGGTAGTCTATGTATAATCCTCCCAGTTGGGTAAGGCCCAACCCCTCTGTTTTTGCTCCTTCCATCTCCGAATTGCCTTTGATAAATTTCTAGCTTGTTTTCTTATGACAGCACTGGCGAAAGGTCACCGAGGGATTTCATAGTCCCGCCCCGCAGCCGGATAATCATAACCGGGAGCTTGATCCCGGGTTTGAAGAGGATCCGGATATATTTGTGGTGCTCGCGGAGGGGGTGTTTTACCAGACGAGCTATGATGGCACAGAAGTGGCCATCATCGCCGACTACCCTGGTCTTCTTCCTGCTTCACAGGTAAGTAATCAAGAAACACCTTCTCTGAAAGGGTGCTCTTACTCTGCCTCACCCACCGCATTGTCACGCGTTCTTCAGGGGAGGCGTTCGGTGATACCGAGGAAATCGATTCATGTGCCGGACAGATCTTCGAAGAGGAGGGCCGTTGAAGGCAGCGCCAGGCCTTCATCAAGGAGGTACAGATAAATATATTTTTCAGTGGCCGTATCCAACTGTGACCTATGCGCATGTTTGATTACAGGAAAAAGGTTCACCGAACTGCGTCCGGGGGTCCGGCCGGCCGCGTTCCCAACAACCAACATTTAGATCCGGTCGGGGAGATGGGGGCCGATGTAGGAACAAAGCCGGACCGCCCTTCGGCCGAGGGTTCGGACAATATGTACGTTACCAACTTGGAAGTAGAGAGCGCCATGAATCATCGGCGATGCAGGGCTATTTTACGAGACCCGAAGTTCTAGGACGAGGCATTTAGTGCCTTTAGCTCGGGCGACGCATACATCCGAGCTGCTCGAGATGGGCTTAGAAAAGCCACGAGGCAATATCTAACAGATGTGCAGGTAAGGTTACTTTGTCAAAAAAGGATAGCCTATGCCAGTAGCCCCCGGGACTGAAAGCAGTTGGTACAACTGATTTAAGGACCGTTGTATGACCAGGTTCTTACAGAGAAGAACAACCTGCTATCCCAAGAGCTGGAACAATGTCGGACGCAGCTAAATGCTGCTACCGCTGAACTAAAAGAGTTCAAGAAGGCGTCACCTGGTAATATTCCCCTCCAATGAGAAAATATACTTATATGCCCAGAATACTAACAGTCTTGCTTATACCATGACATAATGGTCAGGGGACTCAAAGAGGCGTTGGAAGTCACGCAAGCGAATGAGCAAGAAGCCAAAAGGCTACAAGCTACAGGCGATCGTGTGCTGAAGCAGGCCATTATTGAGAAAAACCAGCTCCAGGATTGCAAGACCCAGCTAGGCGAAGAGCTGAAAGATGTGCGGGCCCAGCTAGCCGATTCCGTGAAGGAGAACAAGAAGCTGCGGGGCGGCATATTCAGTACGTATCTGAACTATTTTGAAAGTAGTTCGAAAGTGGATGAAACTGATATAGTTGTGATCGCAGGTATATTGACGGGCCGTCCTGAAGAGGAGGTGTCCGGATCATCGTGTGATCTGCTGCAAGGGCTATCGCGAGTGCAGGAACAGGCTCGGCTGGCGATGCGGAGTGTTGCCAAGGCTCTATGGCCATCTGCCACCCCTCCAGGAAGTATGGAGGAGCTTGTGGAGCTGTTTAAAGGAGCGCGGCGACGTATTCGGCTATGGAAGATATCGGCCTGCCGAGAGGGTGCGCGAGAGGCTTGGGCCATGGTGAAAACTCGGTACACCAAGCTTGATCCTAATCACATGGCGCGGGTCGGGCCGGTAGGGTCGAATGGGGAAGAAATTCCCGTTAGTTTAGTATATGACCAAGTAGAGGTGGCCGCCAAATATTCCCAACAGGATTGTAAATTAGACTGCCTGCTAGATGGTATAGAGGCAGAAGTGTTTGAGTCCAAGTGACTATGTACTTTCCTCACCATGTGGAATTTCTAGCCGAATTGTATATCATTTGTCATGGCAGACCTTTTCGCTTTGACCTCCGGACCCGAAGGTGCGGAGTGTTTCTGAATACCGTCACAGCCGAATAGGCCGGGGTATGCGTGGAAAACTAAGCGTGGGGGTCATAGTTGCTTGAACAGACAAGTTGTATCCGGCTAGTTATGTTATATTACATTGAGATTGTAAGAAACATCTTCCAGGGAGAATAGTTCCGTTAAGGGTTCCTTTCCCTGGGTGTGCATGCATTAGTAGACATGTCCGAATTGTGATGTGAAAATCACTGTGTGTATAACTTCTGGGGGTTCACAATAGAGTGAGTGCAAAAAAATATTTTTCATCCACCGACCAAATATTCCCTTAAGAACGCTAGCTTTCGGCTTCACCCAGTCTGAGGTACACATCCGGATGACCCGGCAATAACAATCGCAGAGGTGCTCCCTTTACCACCTAGCCGAACAATCGGGAACATAGGGGTAAGCACAGGAGCCAGGCCACCCAGCTTGGCCAAAACTTAAGTCATATCGATGCATATAATGGTGAAGAAAAGACATACGGGAGAGACGCGTATGTGTGATGAGCTTAATGCTCGGCAAGTAATATTAACAAGCTTCTGTTAAAAGAAGCCCCCAGGTATGATGGGCGTACGTTTGTAAAAATGTGTACGCCAGCAGTTTTCGGTCAAGCCGAATGAGAGCTTTTAAAGCGAAAAATTGTGTAAAAGGGGGAAAGAGTTATGGAAATTGTAGGGTAGAAGGAGACTAACAAAGGGTTCGGCACTAGGCATAGAACCTTCGGAGTCTGGCCGCATTCCAGGGGTTCGGCTCTAGGCGATTGTCTGATGCGTCACGAAGACGGTACGCTCCCCCGGTAAGAACTTCGTCAATTATGAAGGGACCCTCCCATTTGGGCTTGAGTTTGTCCTTTTTCTTCCCCGGCAAGCATAGAACGAGTTCGCCAACGTTGTAAGTCTTGGCCCGTACTTCTCTGCTTTGATATTCGAGCCTGCTATTGATAAAATGTTGAACGGGCTTTGGCGACGTCGCGCTCCTCCTCCAGGGCATCTAGGCTGTCCTGCCGATCCAACTCGGCCTCTTTCCCTTCGTACATACACACTCGAGGTGAGTCGTGTATAATATCGCAGGGCAATACAGCCTCTGCACCGTACACCATGAAGAAAGGTGTATATCCGGTAGTACAGTTGGGCGTGGTCCGCAGCCCCCAGAGTATGGAGTCGAGCTCCTCGACCCAGTGCTTGTCTGATTCTTTCAAAGACCGCACTAGTCTGGGTTTGATGCCGCTCATAATAAGACCATTAGCTCGCTCGACTTGACCGTTTGTTTGCGGGTGGTAGACAGAGGCGTAATCGAGCTTAATGCCCAGATTAGCACACCAGGTTTTCACCTCATCAGCTGTGAAATTCAAACCGTTATCGGTGATGATGCTGTGCGGTACACCGTAACGGTGTACCACATCGGATATAAATGCAATCACCGGTCCGGACTCGGCCATTTTAATTGGTCTAGCCTCTATCCACTTGGTGAATTTGTCCACCATGACCAACAAATATTTTTTCTTATGGCTTCCCCCTTTAAGGGGTCCGACCATGTCCAAGCCCCAGACCGCAAAGGGCCATGTAATGGGGATTGTTTGTAGAGCGGTTGGGGGCATATGGCTTTGGTTGGCGAAGAGTTGGCATCCGACACAGCGCTGGATGAGGTCCTGTGCGTCTGCCCGGGCCGTAGGCCAGTAAAATCCTGTACGAAAGGCCTTGCTGACAAGTGCCCGGGCTGCGGCGTGGTGCCCACCGAGACCGGCGTGAATTTCTGCCAAGAGTTGCCGCCCCTCCTCCTCGGAGATACACCTTTGAAGGACTCCGGTAGTGCTTTTCTTGTAGAGCTCTCCTTCATGAACTTTATAGGCCTTCGAACGCCGAACTATGTGGCGAGCCTCGTTCTGATCTTCTGGGAGCTCCTTCCTATTAAAGTAGGCCAAGAATGGTTCGGTCCACAGGGCAATTACTACCATGATGAGGTGGGCCGATGGTGTTACTTCGGTGGTTGAACCTCCGATGATATCGGCGTGTTCGTTATCTGTGTATGTGTTCGGAATGGTACTGTCGTTGCTATCTCCCCCTTGCCATACCACGGATGGCTTAAAGAGCCTTTCGAGGAAGATGTTAGGTGGGACGGGGTCGCGCTTAGCGCCGATGCAAGCAAGGACGTCTGCCGCCTAGTTACTTTCGCGGGCGATGTGATGAAATTCGAGTCCCTCGAACCGAGCCGACATCTTCAAAACGGCATTGCGATAAGCTGCCATCTTTGGATCTTTGGCATCAAAGTCTCCATTAATTTGGGATATTGTGAGGTTTGAGTCCCCGCACACCTCCAGGCGTTGTATGCCCATTGATACGGCCATCCGGAGGCCATGTAGCAAGGCCTCGTATTCGGCTGCGTTGTTGGAGTTTGTGTATAATATTTGGAGTACGTACTGGACGATATCTCCTATGGGGACGTTAACACGACGCCCGCCCTAGACCTGCCAACATCTTGGAGCCGTCAAAATGCATCACCCAGTTGGAATACGCGCCGTACTCTTTAGGGAGTTCGGCTTCTGTCCATTCGGCGACGAAGTCAGCCAGTACCTGGGATTTGATGGCTCGACGTGGTTTGTACGTGATGTCGAATGGCAGAAGCTCAATGGCCCATTTAGCAATCCGGCCCGTTGCATCCCGGTTGTTAATTATATCATTGAGGGGCACTTCGGAGGCCACCGTGAGCACTCCTGAAAGTAGTGTCGCAATTTTCGAGATGCCATGAAGACTGCATATGCTATTTTTTGATAATGGGGGTACCGGGATTTGCATGGTGTGAGGACGGTGGATACGTAGTATACCGGCTTCTGGAGTGGAAATTTGTGTCCGTCCTGTTCTCATTCGATGACGAGTACGGCGCTCACCACCTGGTGTGTTGCCGATATGTATAAGAGCATTGGTTCACCGGCATTTGGCGCGGCCAGGATTGGGTTGCTTGCCAGAAGGGCTTTTATTTTCTCCAGTCCGGCCATCGCCGCGTCTGTCCACTCGAAGCTATCGGTGCACCGTAGAAGGCGATAGAGCACCAACGCCTTTTCTCCCAACCTGGAGATAAAGCGGCTTAAAGCTGCCACGCACCCAGTGAGTTTTTGGACCTGCTTGAGTTCGGTTGGCATAGTCAGTTGTGACAGAGCTCGGATTTTGGCTGGATTTGCTTCAATTCCTCTATTGGAAACGATGAAGCCTAATAGTTTACCGGCTGGGACGCCGAAGACGCACTTTTCTGGGTTAAGCTTGATGTCGTATGTGCGGAGGTTGTCGAATGTGAGACGCAAGTCGTCTATTAGTGTTTCGACGTGTCTAGTTTTGATGACGACGTCGTCCACGTAGGCCTCCACTGTTTTGCCGATCTGTTTCTCGAGGCATGTTTGGATCATGCGCTGGTAGGTGGCGCCGGCGTTCTTGAGCCCGAAAGGCATGGTGTTGAAGCAAAACGGCCCGTATGGTGTAATGAATGATGTTGCAGCTTGATCGGACTCCTTCATTTTGATTTGATGGTATCCGGAATATGCATCAAGGAAGCACAGCGAGTCGTGACCTGCGGTAGCATCAATGATTTGATCAATGCGGGGAAGAGGGAAGGGATCCTTAGGGCAAGCCTTGTTAAGGTCTTTGAAATCGACGCATAGGCGCCAGGATTTATCATTCTTTGGTACCATTACCAAGTTTGCCAGCTGTAGGGTAACGCAGCAGAAAACAAAAAATTTCCGACCTACACACCAGCCCAGGACCACTATGGAGACTGCATACATGGTTTGATCTTTTTCGTTACCGACTCGTAGCGCAGCGGGAAGTAGAGTCGATGACGATCGGCGGTGCAGATCCCCGCAGCTAGGATTTACAACCTCCCAACCGCGAGGATGTATACCCTCATCTGCTCCTCAGACAGCCCTCCGGGAGGCGGTCGAACAGCCCCCCGGACGGTGTCGCGGACAGCCCTTCGGGAGGACCTTCGAAACTCGAACGGTCACTCGGACAGCCCTTCGGGAGGACCTTCGAAACTCGGACGGTCACATGGACAGCCCTTCGGGAGGCACTCACGAACTAAGACCGAAACTACGATCTCTCTACAGAGTTGCACACATACGGTGTCATCTATCCGGCAGGGCTTCGCCGTCTAGAACTAGTTCCTGCCGGAACCCAGACAGCCTTTCGGCTCTACGAAACTATTTCGCAGGGAGGGAGAGAGAAGCCAGATCATTGCATGGCACTTGTATGTGAGAAGGGATGAGGTTTGGGCTGCCCACTCCTCCTCTATTTATAGGAAAGCCAAGGGGTAGGGATGGCTCACAAAAACCCAAAATGCCCATGCAAATGTCACACATGAAGGGCATAATGGGGAGCGAAGTGGAGCTCCATGGAGCCCCATGTAACGCCCACGATGCGGCTATATCTCCCACGTGTCGAGGCACGACTTAGAGGCATAACCGCATAGAGGTTTTGTCGCAAGAAGGGTCATCTTCACACAATCCCATGTAATGAACAAGAATGGGATAAAGAGTTGGCTTACAATCGCCACTTCACACAATACATAAATATCATCATACATCATCCAAAATACAAGCATATAGACCGACTATGGTCAAAATCCAGATGAAAATAAGATAACCCCAAATGCTAGATCCCCGATCGTCCCAACTGCGCTCCACTACTGATCATCAGGAAAAGACACATAGTAACAGCCACGTTCCTCGTCGAACTCCCACTTGAGATCGACGCCATCATCTGCACTGGCATCGTCGGCACCTGCAACTGTTTTGGTAGAATCTGTGAGTCACGGGGACTCAGCAATCTCACACCCGCGAGAACAAGACTATTTAAGCTTGGAGGAAAGGGTGGTGTAATGAGGTGGAGCTACAGCGGCAAAAGCATATATGGTGGCTAACTTGCGCAAAAGAGCGAGAAGAGAAGCAACGGAACGGACGTCATCTAGCAATGACCAAGAAGTGATCCTGAACACCTACTTACGTCATACATAACTCAGACCGTGTTCACTTCCCGGACTCCGCCGAGAAGAGACCATCATGGCTACACACGCAGTTGATGTATTTTAATTGGGTCAAGTGACAAGTTATCTACAACCGGACATTAACAAATTCCCATCTGCCTCATAACCGCGGGCACGGCTTTCGAAAGATAATACCCTGCAGGGGTGTCCCAACTTAGCCCATCATAAGCTCTCACGGTCAACGAAGGATAAACCTTCTCCCGGAAAGACCCGATCAGTCTCGGAATCCCGGTTTACAAGACATCTCGACAATGGTAAAACAAGACCAGCAAAGCCGCCCGAATGTGCCGACAAATCCCGATAGGAGCTGCACATATCTCGTTCTCAGGGCACACCGGATTGTCCAAGCTTCCGATAGGCCAGCCCAGAGTTGCCCCTGGTGGCCACCGGCGACTGACAGTTTGGACCAATACTCAGAGGAGCACTGGCCCGGGGGTTTAAAATAAAGATGACCCTCGGGCTCGCGAAAACCCAGGGGAAAAGGCTTAGGCGGCAAATGGTAAAACCAAGGTTGGGCCTTGCTGGAGGAGTTTTATTCAAGGCGAACTGTCAAGGGGGTCCCATAAATCACCCAACCGCGTAAGGAACGCAAACTCAAGGAACATAATCCCGGTATAACAGTAACTAGGGCGGCAAGAGTGGAACAAAACACCAGGCATAAGGCCGAGCCTTCCACCCTTTACCAAATATATATAGATGCATTAATTAAATAAGAGATATTGTGATATCCCAACATATCCATGTTCCGACATGGAACAACTTCAACTTCACCTGCAACTAGCAACACTATAAGAGGGGCTGAGCAAAAGCGGTAACTTAGCCAAACAACGGTTTGCTAGGAAAGGATAGTTAGGGGCTGACATGGAAAAAATGGGAGACATGATATAGCAAGTGATAGGTAGCGGAGCATGGCAATAGAGCGAACAACTAGCATAGCAAAGATAGAAGTGATTTCGAGGGGTGGTCATCTTGCCTGCAAGGTTCTCAGAGTTGTCGAAAGCTTGATCCTCGTAAGCGTACTCGACAGGTTCCTCGTTCACGAACTCATCTCCCGGCTCTACCCAAGACAAGAACACAAACAAACGGAACCACAATCAACAACGAGAAATGCGCAAGCAACATGATGCAAAACATGTATGATATGCAAGATATGATATGCGATGCATATGCGTGCTCCGGAAGGAAAATGTTGAACATGGCAGTAACTTGGCAAACCAAGCATGCCACTGGAAAGATGAGATGATTTCGGTCGAAATCGATATAAAGATCACCGGAATCGGATGCACGGTTTGCAAAAGACAAGCAAAACAAGAATTACACTAATCTGCGATAAACAGCAAGATAGCACTTAGAATGCAACAAGCAACAATGCTAAAACACCCCAACATAGCAACAAAGCACATGGCAGTAATCTACAGGGGATGCTTGACAAAAGATGAACACTGAGCTATGGCTAGTTCTCAACATATCAAGCTCAAACAAGCATGGCAAAAGTGCAAAAGATTACAGGTTCACAAACTTGGTGAAAAACTGGACATGGCAGTAAACAGCAACAGGTAGCGATGTTCAGAGCACGAAATCAACATGCTACAAGAACTTAACATAGCAAAACAAGGCATGGCAGTGTTATACTAAATGCACATGACAAAATTCCCTTACTGACCATAAGCCAAAAAGGACCAGAAGATGTGATGGCAAGCATGTAAACATAGCAAGTATCGTTATCAGGTTTTAGACTTAGCAGAAAACAGAGCATGGCAGAAATAATAATATGTAGGCCTCTTTGTGAGCTTGATTCAATCACTACAGAGCAATGCATTACAAACCAAGATTACCTACAGCAAGATGGCATGTTTATAAAGTTATCCATGGCAAGAACAAATGCATAGCATGTATGGATCAACTACAATAAGCTTGGCAAGATTGCAAGTCATGTTAAGAATCTGCCAGAAATATTTTATAGCAAAAGTAGAGCAAGATTGAGTCATGCTATGTCACTCCATAATTGCAAACAATTACAGGAATGGATCAATTACAACTATATCTAGAAAACATCCTTACTGAACATCTCCAAAATATGCATGGACCTCTCTCTAGCATCCAGTTTACATGGCAACAAAATTACAGCAGACAGACTTGGAGAAATCACCAAGTCCCTGAAATCAGAAATATTACGGGGCCTACTTTGCATGCTTGTGATAGTCACCACAGAGGTCACAAAAATACAAGGACTACACCACTGGAAATATGGCATGGCATACTTCAAAACACATGTACAGCTCATGTCCAAAAGATGCACAGATTAAATGATACAAAAATGATAAATCTCCAAGTTCTGTCAAGAACCAGAGAATAACAGCAACTAGCCCTCTTCCAACAGTGATTTGGGCATCAAGATGACCTCTAATGAATATGGTGCAATTGAACAAAATTAAGAGCGTCACGAGAAGAACAATTTGACATATTACACGCGCGAATCGGAGCTACATGCACGGAGTAATCAGATCACGAACAAAGGCACTTGCTGATTAAATTTAGGGACTTAGAGGATTTGGAGGCTCGGGAAAAAGTCAACTCACGAGGATCTCGATCGGATCTGGGGGAGCTCGAGCTCGGGGCAGTGGGACTCGCCGGCGTCCTTCGCCGGAGGGAGGAGGGAGAGGAGGAGGCGAGGCCGGAGGAGGGGCGCCGGCCGGAGGCGGT
>NC_057808.1:520191979-520201728 GCF_018294505.1 Triticum aestivum | reverse complement strand
CCGGGCGGGCCCCGCCTGGGCCCGGCGGGCCGGCGGCGTGGGGAGAGGAAGGAGGCGACGTGGCGCGCTGCGATTCGCCGGGGCGAGGTGGCGGACGTGTCCGGTGGCGTACGGACGCGTCCGGCGGCGCGGAGGGATTTTTTCTAGGGTTGGACTGAGAATGTATTTCGGGATGCCCACATATTTATAGGTAGAGGGAGCTAGGAGGCTCCAAATGAGGTGCGGTTTTCGCCCACACGATCGTGATCGAACGACCTAGAGCATGGAAGAGAGTTTGGTGGGTTTTGGGCTGGTTTTAGAGGGGGGTTTTGATGGACACTCAAATGGACTTGCGGATGCCCGGTTAACCGTTGGAGTACCAAACGACCTCCGAATGGAACGAAACTTGACCGGTAGTCTCCAGGTGGTATATTAAGACCACTTGACAAGCCTCGGTCCATTCCGAGAAAGTTTGACACACGCACACGAAAGAAAACAAGAGGGGTGCATCGGAGGAGATAGGAGCGCCGGATTGGAAAATGGACAACGGGGAAAATGCTCGGATGCATGAGACGAACACGTATGCAAATGCAATGCGCAAGATGACATGATATGAAAATGCATGACATGACAAAATATAAAACGAAAGACAAAACCCGACAACGGAGGGAATATCATAACACATAGCCGAAAATGGCAAGAGTCGGAGTTACAAATATGGCAAGTTACATGCGGGGTGTTACAACACTCCACCACTACGAGAGGATCTCGTCCCGAGATCTAGGACTGAAAGAACTCCGGATATTCGGAACGGAGATGGTCCTCGCGTTCCCAGGTGGCTTCCCGGTC
This sequence comes from Triticum aestivum, assembly GCF_018294505.1. Taxonomy (NCBI): domain Eukaryota; kingdom Viridiplantae; phylum Streptophyta; class Magnoliopsida; order Poales; family Poaceae; genus Triticum; species Triticum aestivum. Next base: position 520,200,900 of record NC_057808.1, on the reverse strand, counting down.
GGAATGGTGCGACCACTTCACTTTCAAAAATTTGATTGACTTGTTGCGAGTCTTGCGCTCAGTTTCTTCAAGAATAGCAACTGGGTGCTCATGATAAGACAAATCTTCTTGGAGGTCAATCTCTTCGAAGTCGATAGTGCGCTCCGGCGTCTTGAAGCACTTGCGGAGCTGTGACACGTGGAACACATCGTGCACGTTCGCGAAGTTTGAAGGAAGCTCAAGTTGATAGGCGAGGTCGCCTCTTTTGCCAATGATCTTGAAAGGACCCACGTATCTAGGGGCAAGCTTCCCTTTGATACCGAAGCGACGAGTGCCTTTCATTGGAGAGACGCGGAGGTAGACATGGTCTCCGATCTCGAAAGTCAAATCACGATGCTTACTATCATAGTAACTCTTCTGGCGCGATTGCGCGGCTTTGAGATTATCACGGATGACTTTACACATTTCTTCAGCTTCAGTGATTAAGTCATTGCCAAGAAGTTGGAGTTCACCAGTCTCTGACCAATTGAGAGGAGTACGGCACTTTCTGCCATAGAGAATCTCGAATGGGGCCTTGCCCGAACTTGCTTGGAAGCTGTTGTTGTAGGAGAATTCGTCATATGGAAGACAATCTTTCCATTTCATGCCAAAGGAAATGACACAAGCCCTGAGCATATCTTCAAGAATTTGATTGACTCGCTCGACTTGGCCACTAGTTTGAGGATGGAAAGCTGTGCTGAAGTGAATGTTTGTGCCCATGGCCTTCTGGAAGGAGTCCCAGAACTTAGAGGTGAAGATGCTTCCACGATCTGAAGAAATCAATTGTGGAATGCCGTGCAAGGAGAAAATTCTGGAGGTGTAAAGCTCTGCCAGCTGGGCTGCTGTGATGGATTCTTTGATATGAAGGAAATGAGCCACTTTAGAAAGCTTGTCGATGACAACGAAGATAGCATCATTTCCGCGCTTGGACTTGGGAAATCCAGTCACGAAGTCCATTTCGATGTGATCAAACTTCCATTCTGGGATAGCAAGAGGTTGGAGGAGACCAGCTGGTCGTTGGTGTTCTGCTTTCACTCTTCGGCAGACATCACATTCATTCACGAATTGAGAAATTTCTCGCTTCATTCGAGTCCACCAATACGACTGCTTGAGGTCATGATACATCTTCGTACTTCCAGGATGAATGGAAAGGAGAGAATTGTGCGCCTCGTTCATTATGACTTTCCTTAGATCACCTTTCGGAACCACAATCCGGTCCTCGAAGAATAAAGTGTCTCTGTCATCAATGCGATAGCACTTGTATTTGGAAAGACCCTTGTCGATACCACGTTTCACCTTCTTCACCATGGCATCAAGGAGTTGTGCCTCACGAATTTGATCTTCCAAAGTAGGAGATACTAAGAGGTTGGCGAGAAAGCCTTGAGGAACAACTTGGAGATTCAGCTTGCGGAAAGCTTCACAAAGATCCGGTTGGAAAGGCTTGAGGATTAAGCTATTGCAATAAGCCTTCCTGCTTAAAGCATCTGCAATGACATTTGCTTTGCCTGGAGTATATTCGATACTCGGATTGTACTCTTGAATCATTTCGACCCATCGAGTCTGCCTGAGGTTGAGGTTGGGTTGAGTGAAGATATACTTGAGACTCTTGTGATCAGTGAAAATGTCCACTTGTCTTCCCAACAAGAGATGTCTCCATGTTATCAATGCATGGACAACTGCCGCCAACTCAAGATCGTGAGTGGGGTAGTTCTTTTCGTTGGGCTTCAACTGCCGAGAGGTATAGGCCACAACTTTCTTCTCTTGCATTAACACAGCACCAAGACCTTGGAGAGAAGCATCACGGAAAACTTCATACGGCTTGGATTCATCAGGAGGAGTCAAGACAGGAGCTGTGACTAGTTTCTCTTTAAGAGTGTTGAAAGCAACGTCACACTCAGGAGACCAGACATATTTCACATGCTTCTGTAGGAGGTTGGAAAGAGGTTTTGCAATCTTGGAGAAATTCTCAACGAATCTTCGGCAATAGCTTGCAAGACCAAAAAAACTGCGGAGCTGCTTGACATTTTGAGGAGGTTCCCAATCCACAACTGCGGACACCTTCTCGGGGTTAACAGCGATGCCCTTGGCAGAGATGATGTGACCAAGGAAAAGAACTTCATCAAGCCAAAACTCACATTTGGAGAACTTCGCATAGAATTGATACTCTCTGAGCTTGTCGAGCACCAATCGCAAATGTTTGGCATGATCCTGCTTATTCTTGGAGAAGACCAAGATATCATCGAGATACACCAGAACGAATTCATTGGTATAGGGGTTGAAGATGAAATTCATCATCCGAGAGAACACCGGAGGAGCATTGACAAGGCCGAAAGACACGACAGTATATTCATAAGAACCAAAGCTTGTTCTGAATGCTGTCTTGGGAATATCTTCTTCACGAATGCGAATCTTGTGATAACCCATACGAAGGTCAAGCTTCGAGAATACTTTAGCACCTTTGAGTTGCTCAAATAGCTCATTGATGTTGGGAAGTGGATACTTGTTCTTGATTGTCTTCTTGTTCAATGGACGGTAGTCGACACACAGTCGGTCCGTGCCATCCTTCTTCTTGACAAAAAGAACACCACAACCCCATGGAGAAGAACCCGGTCTGATCAAACCCAGACGCTCTTGTTCATCGAGCTGTTTCTTCAATTCCTTCAGCTCGTTTGGTCCAAGCTTGTATGGACGCTTGCAAACGGGTTCAGTACCAGGCTCCAGTTCGATAACGAACTCAACTGGCCGATGAGGAGGCATACCCGGAAGCTCTTCTGGAAAGACATCTTGATACTCGCAAACGACTGGAATTTGAGAGATGGCATTCAATTCGCCCTTCTCATTGAGAGAGAAAAACCGAATGGTTTCATCACGAGCGGCAAAATAATCACATCCTCAGAAGAGTGTGTCAATTGAATTTCCCTGGCAGCACAATCAAGTTGAGCCTTGTGCTTAGAAAGCCAGTCCATCCCGAGAATAAGATCAATATCCGAGTCACCAAGAACAATTGGAGAAGACTGGAATTTATAGTCACCCATCTTGATGGTAACATTCGGGACCATGGAACTTGCATTCATGCATTTGCCCGGAGAGACAACTGCTAACGGCCTAGGCAATCCTTGGAAATGCAATTCATGCTTGGATGCAAAAGGTCTTGAAATGAAAGAAAGCGATGCACCAGTATCAAAAAGAACTTTTGCGGGAATATCATTAACAGGAAGATTACCCATTATCAAATCAGTAGATTCCTCCGCTTGAGCTGCATTCATCATGTTCACCTTTGCAAACTTTGGATTATGCTTGACCACTGCATTGCTGGAAGATCTGACAGGAGGAGGAGGAGGAGGAAGACGCCTCTGGTTGAAGCACTTGTTAGCATAGTGACCTTTCTGCTGACATTTGTTGCAAGTCACCTCTGAGAGTGGACGGTGATAAGGAGCATTGGACTTTGGAGCTTGATTCTGAGACTTGTTCTGATAGCCAGAGTTGGAAGAGTTGGAAGAACCATGGCCACCTTTGTTCTTCTGCTGGTAAGGCTGACGAAACGGAGGAGGAGGAGGCAACCAGAACTTCTGTTGCTTAGCTGTCACAAGTGAGGAAGAAGAAGACTGAACTGCGTCTCTGACTCTCTTCTTAGAAGCCTCACACTTGAGCTAAGCAGCCTCTTGCTTCAGTGCCATATTGTAGAATTGATCAAAGTGAGTAGGCTCAACAAGAACGAGACCTAACTGCAGATCCTCTTTAAGGCCACCTCTGAAGTGATAGATCATGCTCTTCTCATCAGGAACGTCTTGTTTAGCGAAGCGAGCAAGTTTCTGAAACTGAACGTTGTATTGATACACAGACATGTTGCCTTGCTTGAGATTGCGGAACTCCTCACGCTTGCTCTCAACAACACTTTGTGGAATGTGGTGCGCTTTGAAGTCCCGACAGAAGTCAGTCCAAGTGATCACACGACCTCCTCTGGAATCTTTGTATTGTTGATACCAATCAGCAGCTTGGTCCTTGAGCTGGAAAGAAGCGAACTTGACAAAGTCCTCAGGCCTGACATTGCTACATTCAAAATGCTTGTTGATGTCCATGAGCCAATCATCGGCATCCGTGGCCTCGGCACAGTAGCTGAAAGACTTGGGCTGATTTGCGAGAAACTGGTTGAGAGTGGCAAAGTGAAACTGATTGTTGCCTTGACCTTGATTGCCTTGATTGTCTTGCCCTTGAGTACGTTCTTGCAAGAGTTGCAGAATCATCTGAGCATTGGCGTTGGTGGCTGCCATGATTGCTTGCCATGCCTCCGGAGGTGGAGGTGGTGGCGGAGGGTTCGCTTGACTCCCTTCATTGTGATCCGGATTCTAACGCGTTGGCGGAGCCATCCTGAAGAGCGTGACATCCGTTAGCATCTTGATAGATAAATAGATAAGTAGAATCAACGGATAGAAATTGCAACATATAGTCTTCACAATAAACATTCGAACGAAGATGAACGAATGAATTCCGTAGTAAATCATCACACTTCCATAAGTTGAGAAGCCACTTGAAAAAGATATGGAATGAACATATGAATTCGAAGCAATTTGAAAACCACAATATAAAAACAAAACAAGTATTGGCTTGCAGGATAAGCCGGAACAAACATATGATAGATATTTCGTCCGAAGTTTTCGTGGTGGGGCCCACATGGGCTCAATCGTACAGCACCATCATGTACAAGGCTGTGCACATGACATACGAAGCGTCCCCGAGTCGGCAAAGCCATGGACTCTTTAAGACACAACGAGACCACTGTAAAATCAACCGTATACAGGCGGACCACTAGACGTCGAACCCCAATCTCATATCATGCGTCTGTCGGAAAGATATCCTAAGGCTACTTGAATTCCCACTTATAAACTCCCGAAACTTTCTGGTTATGCAATCTGGTGTAAGGGATACAGGGGACACAAAATATATATCACCCAAACTAGCAATCCCTAGATCCAGCTGTATCCATCAGTCAACACATAACCAAGAAACCTTCGGAAATTGTTTACCTCAACCTTCGAAAAACATCCGTTATACAAGTTATGGCAATACTCCCGAACTCCCGCCACAGTACTGGGTGGCGTCGAGGTGATCTCACCAACAACTGCATAAAAGAGATTTCGATGTCGGCGAAACTCAGGTATTCCAGAACTGCAAAGATAAAATTGTGACGACAACACCTCGGAGCTCAACTCCCCGGGACACTGCCACAACCCCTAAATGTCAGGAGGCACCAAGAACAATGTTCTCGTCACGAATCCATCGGAATGATTCCAAGATACCCGCGTGATCCTAAAAAAAATTTAGTGAAATTTGAGGAGAGAATAGTCAAAACTTCTACGTCAGGAGACCTCACCAGAGCAACGAAGGGACTGAGGAGTAAAAAGAATCCTACTCTCCGATATATAATCCTAAGACTCAAAACATTTTTGTTCTAGACTCAACAACGCCAGCGATTCGATCAAGCAGGGGGCTCCTAAGTCGGGGATGGCTCTGATTACCAACTTGTAACGCCCACGATGCGGCTATATCTCCCACGTGTCGAGGCACGACTTAGAGGCATAACCGCATAGAGGTTTTGTCGCAAGAAGGGTCATCTTCACACAATCCCATGTAATGAACAAGAATGGGATAAAGAGTTGGCTTACAATCGCCACTTCACACAATACATAAATATCATCATACATCATCCAAAATACAAGCATATAGACCGACTACGGTCAAAATCCAGATGAAAATAAGATAACCCCAAATGCTAGATCCCCGATCGTCCCAACTGGGCTCCACTACTGATCATCAGGAAAAGACACATAGTAACGGCCACGTTCCTCGTCGAACTCCCACTTGAGATCGACACCATCATCTGCACTGGCATCGTCGGCACCTGCAACTGTTTTGGTAGAATCTGTGAGTCACGGGGACTCAGCAATCTCACACCCGCGAGATCAAGACTATTTAAGCTTGGAGGAAAGGGTGGTGTAATGAGGTGGAGCTGCAGCGGCCAAAGCATATATGGTGGCTAACTTGCGCAAAAGAGCGAGAAGAGAAGCAACGGAACGGACGTCATCTAGCAATGACCAAGAAGTGATCCTGAACACCTACTTACGTCATACATAACTCAGCCCGTGTTCACTTCCCGGACTCCGCCGAGAAGAGACCATCACGGCTACACACGCAGTTGATGTATTTTAATTGGGTCAAGTGACAAGTTATCTACAACCGGACATTAACAAATTCCCATCTGCCTCATAACCGCGGGCACGGCTTTCGAAAGATAATACCCTGCAGGGGTGTCCCAACTTAGCCCATCATAAGCTCTCACGGTCAACGAAGGATAAACCTTCTCCCGGAAAGACCCGATCAGTCTCGGAATCCCGGTTTACAAGACATCTCGACAATGGTAAAACAAGACCAGCAAAGCCGCCCGAATGTGCCGACAAATCCCGATAGGAGCTGCACATATCTCGTTCTCAGGGCACACCGGATTGTCCAAGCTTCCGATAGGCCAGCCCAGAGTTGCCCCTGGTGGCCACCGGCGACTGACAGTTTGGACCAATACTCAGAGGAGCACTGGCCCGGGGGTTTAAAATAAAGATGACCCTCGGGCTCGCGAAAACCCAGGGGAAAAGGCTTAGGCGGCAAATGGTAAAACCAAGGTTGGGCCTTGCTGGAGGAGTTTTATTCAAGGCGAACTGTCAAGGGCGTCCCATAAATCGCCCAACCGCGTAAGGAACGCAAACTCAAGGAACATAATCCCGGTATAACAGTAACTAGGGCGGCAAGAGTGGAACAAAACACCAGGCATAAGGCCGAGCCTTCCACCCTTTACCAAATATATATAGATGCATTAATTAAATAAGAGATATTGTGATATCCCAACATATCCATGTTCCGACATGGAACAACTTCAACTTCACCTGCAACTAGCAACACTATAAGAGGGGCTGAGCAAAAGCGGTAACTTAGCCAAACAACGGTTTGCTAGGAAAGGATGGTTAGGGGCTGACATGGAAAAAATGGGAGACATGATATAGCAAGTGATAGGTAGCGGAGCATGGCAATAGAGCGAACAACTAGCATAGCAAAGATAGAAGTGATTTCGAGGGGTGGTCATCTTGCCTGCAAGGTTCTCAGAGTTGTCGAAAGCTTGATCCTCGTAAGCGTACTCGACAGGTTCCTCGTTCACGAACTCGTCTCCCGGATCTACCCAATACAAGAACACAAACAAACGGAACCACAATCAACAACGAGAAATGCGCAAGCAACATGATGCAAAACATGTATGATATGCAAGATATGATATGCGATGCATATGCGTGCTCCGGAAGGAAAATGTTGAACATGGCAGTAACTTGGCAAACCAAGCATGCCACTGGAAAGATGAGATGATTTCGGTCGAAATCGATATAAAGATCACCGGAATCGGATGAACGGTTTGCAAAAGACAAGCAAAACAAGAATTACACTAATCTGCGATAAACAGCAAGATTCACTTAGAATGCAACAAGCAACAATGCTACAGCTCCCCAACATAGCAAAAAAGCAAATGGCAGTAATCTACAGGAGATGCTTGACAAAAGATGAACACTGAGCTATGGCTAGTTCTCAACATATCAAGCTCAAACAAGCATGGCAAAAGTGCAAAAGATTACAGGTTCACAGACTTGGTGAAAAACTGGACATGGCAGTAAACAGCAACAGGTAGCGATGTTCAGAGCACGAAATCAACATGCTACATGAACTTAACATAGCAATACAAGGCATGGCAGTGTTATACTAAATGCACATGACAAAATTCCCTTACTGACCATAAGCCAAAAAGGACCAGAAGATGTGATGGCAAGCATGTAAACATAGCAAGTATCGTTATCAGGTTTTAGACTTAGCAGAAAACAGAGCATGGCAGAAATAATAATATGTAGGCCTCTTTGTGAGCTTGATTCAATCACTACAGAGCAATGCATTACAAACCAAGATTACCTACAGCAAGATGGCATGTTTATAAAGTTATCCATGGCAAGAACAAATGCATAGCATGTATGGATCAACTACAATAAGCTTGGCAATATTGCAAGTCATGTTAAGAATCTGCCAGAAATATTTTGTAGCAAACGTAGAGCAAGATTGAGTCATGTTATGTCACTCCATAATTGCAAACAATTGCAGGAATGGATCCATTACAACTATGTCTACAAGACATCCTTACTGAACATCTCCAAAATATGCATGGATCTCTCTGTAGCATCATGTTTACATGGCAACAAAATTACAGCAGACAAAGACTTGGAGAAATCACTAAGTCCCTGAAATCAGAAATATTACGGGGCCTACTTTGCATGCTTGTGCTTGTCACCACAGAGGTCACAAAAATACATGGACTACACCACTGGAAATATAGCATGGCATACTTCAAAACACATGTAGAGCTCATGTCCAAAAGATGCACAGATTAAATGATACAAAAATGATAAATCTCCAAGTTCTGTCAAGAACCAGAGAATAACAGCAACTAGCCCTCTTCCAACAGAGATTTGGGCATCAAGATGACCTCTAATGAATATGGTGCAATTGAACAAAATGAAGAGCATCACGAGAAGAACAATTTGACATATTACACGCGCGAATCGGAGCTACATGCACGAAGTAATCACATCACGAACAAAGGCACTTGCTGATGAAATTTAGGGACTTAGAGGATTTGGAGGCTCGGGAAAAAGTCAACTCACGAGGATCTCGATCGGATCTGGGGGAGCTCGAGCTCGGGGCAGTGGGACTCGCCGGCGTCCTTCGCCGGAGGGAGGAGGGAGAGGAGGAGGCGAGGCCGGAGGAGGGGCGCCGGCCGGAGGCGGTGGCCGCGGCCGCGGCCGCGGGCGCCGGCGGCGAGGCGG
>NC_057808.1:520181597-520191334 GCF_018294505.1 Triticum aestivum | reverse complement strand
CGGGCGGGCCCCGCCTGGGCCCGGCGGGCCGGCGGCGTGGGGAGAGGAAGGAGGCGATGTGGCGCGCTGCGATTCGTCGGGGCGCGGCGGCGGACGTGTCCGGCGGGGTACGGACGCGTCCGGCGGCGCGGAGGGATTTTTTCTAGGGTTGGACTGAGAATGTATTTCGGGATGCCCACATATTTATAGGTAGAGAGAGCTAGGAGGCTCCAAATGAGGTGCGGTTTTCGCCCACACGATCGTGATCGAACGACCTAGAGCATGGAAGAGAGTTTGGTGGGTTTTGTGCTGGTTTTAGAGGGGGGTTTTGCTGGACACTCAAATGGACTTGCGGATGCCCGGTTAACCGTTGGAGTACCAAACGACCTCCGAATGGAACGAAACTTGACCGGTAGTCTCCGGGTGGTATATTAAGACCACTTGACAAGCCTCGGTCCATTCCGAGAAAGTTTGACACACACACACGAAAGAAAACAAGAGGGGTGCACCGGAGGAGATAGGAGCGCCGGATTGGAAAATGGACAACGGGGAAAATGCTCGGATGCATGAGACGAACATGTATGCAAATGCAATGCGCAAGATGACATGATATGAAAATGCATGACATGACAAAATATAAAACGAAAGACAAAACCCGACAATGGAGGGAATATCATAACACATAGCCGAAAATGGCAAGAGTCGGAGTTACAAATATGGCAAGTTACATGCGGGGTGTTACAACACTCCACCACTACGAGAGGATCTCGTCCCGAGATCTAGGACTGAAAGAACTCCGGATATTCGGAACGGAGATGGTCCTCGCGTTCCCAGGTGGCTTCCCGGTCGGAATGGTGCGACCACTTCACTTTCAGAAATTTGATTGACTTGTTGCGAGTCTTGCGCTCAGTTTCTTCAAGAATAGCAACTGGGTGCTCATGATAAGACAAATCTTCTTGGAGGTCAATCTCTTCGAAGTCGATAGTGCGCTCAGGCGTCTTGAAGCACTTGCGGAGCTGTGACACGTGGAACACATCGTGCACGTTCGCGAAGTTTGAAGGAAGCTCAAGTTGATAGGCGAGGTCGCCTCTTTTGCCAATGATCTTGAAAGGACCCACGTATCTAGGGGCAAGCTTCCCTTTGATACCGAAGCGACGAGTGCCTTTCATTGGAGAGACGCGGAGGTAGACATGGTCTCCGATCTCGAAAGTCAAATCACGATGCTTACTATCATAGTAACTCTTCTGGCGCGATTGCGCGGCTTTGAGATTATCACGGATGAGTTTACACATTTCTTCAGCTTCAGTGATTAAGTCATTGCCAAGAAGTTGGAGTTCACCAGTCTCTGACCAATTGAGAGGAGTACGGCACTTTCTGCCATAGAGAATCTCGAATGGGGCCTTGCCCGAACTTGCTTGGAAGCTGTTGTTGTAGGAGAATTCATCATATGGAAGACAATCTTTCCATTTCATGCCAAAGGAAATGACACAAGCCCTGAGCATATCTTCAAGAATTTGATTGACTTGCTCGACTTGGCCACTAGTTTGAGGATGGAAAGCTGTGCTGAAGCGAATGTTTGTGCCCATGGCCTTCTGGAAGGAGTCCCAGAACTTAGAGGTGAAGATGCTTCCACGATCTGAAGAAATCAATTGTGGAATGCCGTGCAAGGAGACAATTCTGGAGGTGTAAAGCTCTGCCAGCTGGGCTGCTGTGATGGATTCTTTGATATGAAGGAAATGAGCCACTTTAGAAAGCTTGTCGATGACAACGAAGATAGCATCATTTCCGCGCTTGGACTTGGGAAATCCAGTCACGAAGTCCATTTCGATGTGATCAAACTTCCATTCTGGGATAGCAAGAGGTTGGAGGAGACCAGCTGGTCGTTGGTGTTCTGCTTTCACTCTTCGGCAGACATCACATTCATTCACGAATTGAGCAATTTCTCGCTTCATTCGAGTCCACCAATACGACTGCTTGAGGTCATGATACATCTTCGTACTTCCAGGATGAATGGAAAGGAGAGAATTGTGCGCCTCGTTCATTATGACTTTCCTTAGATCACCTTTCGGAACCACAATCCGGTCCTCGAAGAATAAAGTGTCTCTGTCATCAATGCGATAGCACTTGTATTTGGAAAGACCCTTGTCGATACCACGTTTCACCTTCTTCACCATGGCATCAAGGAGTTGTGCCTCACGAATTTGATCTTCCAAAGTAGGAGATACTAAGAGGTTGGCGAGAAAGCCTTGAGGATCAACTTGGAGATTCAGCTTGCGGAAAGCTTCACAAAGATCCGGTTGGAAAGGCTTGAGGATTAAGCTATTGCAATAAGCCTTCCTGCTTAAAGCATCTGCAATGACATTTGCTTTGCCTGGAGTATATTCGATACTCGGATTGTACTCTTGAATCATTTCGACCCATCGAGTCTGCCTGAGGTTGAGGTTGGGTTGAGTGAAGATATACTTGAGACTCTTGTGATCAGTGAAAATGTCCACTTGTCTTCCCAACAAGAGATGTCTCCATGTTATCAATGCATGGACAACTGCCGCCAACTCAAGATCGTGAGTGGGGTAGTTCTTTTCATTGGGCTTCAACTGCCGAGAGGTATAGGCCACAACTTTCTTCTCTTGCATTAACACAGCACCGAGACCTTGGAGAGAAGCATCACGGAAAACTTCATACGGCTTGGATTCATCAGGAGGAGTCAAGACAGGAGCTGTGACTAGTTTCTCTTTAAGAGTGTTGAAAGCAACGTCACACTCAGGAGACCAGACATATTTCACATGCTTCTGTAGGAGGTTGGAAAGAGGTTTTGCAATCTTGGAGAAATTCTCAACGAATCTTCGGCAATAGCTTGCAAGACCAAAAAAACTGCGGAGCTGCTTGACATTTTGAGGAGGTTCCCAATCCACAACTGCGGACACCTTCTCGGGGTTAACAGCGATGCCCTTGGCAGAGATGATGTGACCAAGGAAAAGAACTTCATCAAGCCAAAACTCACATTTGGAGAACTTCGCATAGAATTGATACTCTCTGAGCTTGTCGAGCACCAATCGCAAATGTTTGGCATGATCCTGCTTATTCTTGGAGAAGACCAAGATATCATCGAGATACACCAGAACGAATTCATTGGTATAGGGGTTGAAGATGAAATTCATCATCCGAGAGAACACCGGAGGAGCATTGACAAGGCCGAAAGACACGACAGTATATTCATAAGAACCAAAGCTTGTTCTGAATGCTGTCTTGGGAATATCTTCTTCACGAATGCGAATCTGATGATAACCCATACGAAGGTCAAGCTTCGAGAATACTTTAGCACCTTTGAGTTGCTCAAATAGCTCATTGATGTTGGGAAGTGGATACTTGTTCTTGATTGTCTTCTTGTTCAATGGACGGTAGTCGACACACAGTCGGTCCGTGCCATCCTTCTTCTTGACAAAAAGAACACCACAACCCCATGGAGAAGAACTCGGTCTGATCAAACCCAGACGCTCTTGTTCATCGAGCTGCTTCTTCAATTCCTTCAGCTCGTTTGGTCCAAGCTTGTATGGACGCTTGCAAACGGGTTCAGTACCAGGCTCCAGTTCGATAACGAACTCAACTGGCCGATGAGGAGGCATACCCGGAAGCTCTTCTGGAAAGACATCTTGATACTCGCAAACGACTGGAATTTGAGAGATGGCATTCAATTCGCCCTTCTCATTGAGAGAGAAAAACCGAATGGTTTCATCACGAGCGGCAAAATAATCACATCCTCAGAAGAGTGTGTCAATTGAATTTCCCTGGCAGCACAATCAAGTTGAGCCTTGTGCTTAGAAAGCCAGTCCATCCCGAGAATAAGATCAATATCCGAGTCACCAAGAACAATTGGAGAAGACTGGAATTTATAGTCACCCATCTTGATGGTAACATTCGGGACCATGGAACTTGCATTCATGCATTTGCCCGGAGAGACAACTGCTAACGGCCTAGGCAATCCTTGGAAATGCAATTCATGCTTGGATGCAAAAGGTCTTGAAATGAAAGAAAGCGATGCACCAGTATCAAAAAGAACTTTTGCGGGAATATCATTAACAGGAAGATTACCCATTATCAAATCAGTAGATTCCTCCGCTTGAGCTGCATTCATCATGTTCACCTTTGCAAACTTTGGATTATGCTTGACCACTGCATTGCTGGAAGATCTGACAGGAGGAGGAGGAGGAGGAAGACGCCTCTGGTTGAAGCACTTGTTAGCATAGTGACCTTTCTGCTGACATTTGTTGCAAGTCACCTCTGAGAGTGGACGGTGATAAGGAGCATTGGACTTTGGAGCTTGATTCTGAGACTTGTTCTGATAGCCAGAGTTGGAAGAGTTGGAAGAACCATGGCCACCTTTGTTCTTCTGCTGGTAAGGCTGACGAAACGGAGGAGGAGGCAACCAGAACTTCTGTTGCTTAGCTGTCACAAGTGAGGAAGAAGAAGACTGAACTGCGTCTCTGACTCTCTTCTTAGAAGCCTCACACTTGAGCTAAGCAGCCTCTTGCTTCAGTGCCATATTGTAGAATTGATCAAAGTGAGTAGGCTCAACAAGAACGAGACCTAACTGCAGATCCTCTTTAAGGCCACCTCTGAAGTGATAGATCATGCTCTTCTCATCAGGAACGTCTTGTTTAGCGAAGCGAGCAAGTTTCTGAAACTGAACGTTGTATTGATACACAGACATGTTGCCTTGCTTGAGATTGCGGAACTCCTCACGCTTGCTCTCAACAACACTTTGTGGAATGTGGTGCGCTTTGAAGTCCCGACAGAAGTCAGTCCAAGTGATCACACGACCTCCTCTGGAATCTTTGTATTGTTGATACCAATCAGCAGCTTGGTCCTTGAGCTGGAAAGAAGCGAACTTGACAAAGTCCTCAGGCCTGACATTGCTACATTCAAAATGCTTGTTGATGTCCATGAGCCAATCATCGGCATCCGTGGCCTCGGCAAAGTAGCTGAAAGACTTGGGCTGATTTGCGAGAAACTGGTTGAGAGTGGCAAAGTGAAACTGATTGTTGCCTTGACCTTGATTGCCTTGATTGTCTTGCCCTTGAGTACGTTCTTGCAAGAGTTGCAGAATCATCTGAGCATTGGCGTTGGTGGCTGCCATGATTGCTTGCCATGCCTCCGGAGGTGGAGGTGGTGGCGGAGGGTTCGCTTGACTCCCTTCATTGTGATCCGGATTCTAACGCGTTGGCGGAGCCATCCTGAAGAGGGTGACATCCGTTAGCATCTTGATAGATAAATAGATAGGTAGAATCAACGGATAGAAATTGCAACATATAGTCTTCACAATAAACATTCGAACGAAGATGAACGAATGAATTCCGTAGTAAATCATCACACTTCCATAAGTTGAGAAGCCACTTGAAAAAGATATGGAATGAACATATGAATTCGAAGCAACTTGAAAACCACAATATAAAAACAAAACAAGTATTGGCTTGCAGGATAAGCCGGAACAAACATATGATAGATATTTCGTCCGAAGTTTTCGTGGTGGGGCCCACACGGGCTCAATCGTACAGCACCATCATGTACAAGGCTGTGCACATGACATACGAAGCGTCCCCGAGTCGGCAAAGCCATGGACTCTTTAAGACACAACGAGACCACTGTAAAATCAACCGTATACAGGCGGACCACTAGACGTCGAACCCCAATCTCATATCATGCGTCTGTCGGAAAGATATCCTAAGGCTACTTGAATTCCCACTTATAAACTCCCGAAACTTTCTGGTTATGCAATCTGGTGTAAGGGATACAGGGGACACAAAATATATATCACCCAAACTAGCAATCCCTAGATCCAGCTGTATCCATCAGTCAACACATAACCAAGAAACCTTCGGAAATTGTTTACCTCAACCTTCGAAAAACATCCGTTATACAAGTTATGGCAATACTCCCGAACTCCCGCCACAGTACTGGGTGGCGTCGAGGTGATCTCACCAACAACTGCATAAAAGAGATTTCGATGTCGGCGAAACTCAGGTATTCCAGAACTGCAAAGATAAAATTGTGACGACAACACCTCGGAGCTCAACTCCCCGGGACACTGCCACAACCCCTAAATGTCAGGAGGCACCAAGAACAATGTTCTCGTCACGAATCCATCGGAATGATTCCAAGATACCCGCGTGATCCTAAAAAAAATTTAGTGAAATTTGAGGAGAGAATAGTCAAAACTTCTACGTCAGGAGACCTCACCAGAGCAACGAAGGGACTGAGGAGTAAAAAGAATCCTACTCTCCGATATATAATCCTAAGACTCAAAACATTTTTGTTCTAGACTCAACAACGCCAGCGATTCGATCAAGCAGGGGGCTCCTAAGTCGGGGATGGCTCTGATTACCAACTTGTAACGCCCACGATGCGGCTATATCTCCCACGTGTCGAGGCACGACTTAGAGGCATAACCGCATAGAGGTTTTGTCGCAAGAAGGGTCATCTTCACACAATCCCATGTAATGAACAAGAATGGGATAAAGAGTTGGCTTACAATCGCCACTTCACACAATACATAAATATCATCATACATCATCCAAAATACAAGCATATAGACCGACTACGGTCAAAATCCAGATGAAAATAAGATAACCCCAAATGCTAGATCCCCGATCGTCCCAACTGGGCTCCACTACTGATCATCAGGAAAAGACACATAGTAACGGCCACGTTCCTCATCGAACTCCCACTTGAGATCGACACCATCATCTGCACTGGCATCGTCGGCACCTGCAACTGTTTTGGTAGAATCTGTGAGTCACGGGGACTCAGCAATCTCACACCCGCGAGATCAAGACTATTTAAGCTTGGAGGAAAGGGTGGTGTAATGAGGTGGAGCTGCAGCGGCAAAAGCATATATGGTGGCTAACTTGCGCAAAAGAGCGAGAAGAGAAGCAACGGAACGGACGTCATCTAGCAATGACCAAGAAGTGATCCTGAACACCTACTTACGTCATACATAACTCAGCCCGTGTTCACTTCCCGGACTCCGCCGAGAAGAGACCATCACGGCTACACACGCAGTTGATGTATTTTAATTGGGTCAAGTGACAAGTTATCTACAACCGGACATTAACAAATTCCCATCTGCCTCATAACCGCGGGCACGGCTTTCGAAAGATAATACCTTGCAGGGGTGTCCCAACTTAGCCCATCATAAGCTCTCACGGTCAACGAAGGATAAACCTTCTCCCGGAAAGACCCGATCAGTCTCGGAATCCCGGTTTACAAGACATCTCGACAATGGTAAAACAAGACCAGCAAAGCCGCCCGAATGTGCCGACAAATCCCGATAGGAGCTGCACATATCTCGTTCTCAGGGCACACCGGATTGTCCAAGCTTCCGATAGGCCAGCCCAGAGTTGCCCCTGGTGGCCACCGGCGACTGACAGTTTGGACCAATACTCAGAGGAGCACTGGCCCGGGGGTTTAAAATAAAGATGACCCTCGGGCTCGCGAAAACCCGGGGGAAAAGGCTTAGGCAGCAAATGGTAAAACCAAGGTTGGGCCTTGCTGGAGGAGTTTTATTCAAGGTGAACTGTCAAGGGGGTCCCATAAATCACCCGACCGCGTAAGGAACGCAAACTCAAGGAACATAATCCCGGTATAACAGTAACTAGGGCGGCAAGAGTGGAACAAAACACCAGGCATAAGGCCGAGCCTTCCACCCTTTACCAAATATATATAGATGCATTAATTAAATAAGAGATATTGTGATATCCCAACATATCCATGTTCCGACATGGAACAACTTCAACTTCACCTGCAACTAGCAACACTATAAGAGGGGCTGAGCAAAAGCGGTAACTTAGCCAAACAACGGTTTGCTAGGAAAGGATGGTTAGGGGCTGACATGGAAAAAATGGGAGACATGATATAGCAAGTGATAGGTAGCGGAGCATGGCAATAGAGCGAACAACTAGCATAGCAAAGATAGAAGTGATTTCGAGGGGTGGTCATCTTGCCTGCAAGGTTCTCAGAGTTGTCGAAAGCTTGATCCTCGTAAGCGTACTCGAAAGGTTCCTCGTTCACGAACTCGTCTCCCGGATCTACCCAATACAAGAACACAAACAAACGGAACCACAATCAACAACGAGAAATGCGCAAGCAACATGATGCAAAACATGTATGATATGCAAGATATGATATGCGATGCATATGCGTGCTCCGGAAGGAAAATGTTGAACATGGCAGTAACTTGGCAAACCAAGCATGCCACTGGAAAGATGAGATGATTTCGGTCGAAATCGATATAAAGATCACCGGAATCGGATGCACGGTTTGCAAAAGACAAGCAAAACAAGAATTACACTAATCTGCGATAAACAGCAAGATAGCACTTAGAATGCAACAAGCAACATTGCTACAGCACCCCAACATAGCACAAAAGCAAATGGTAGTAATCTAAAGGAGATGCTTGACAAAAGATGAACACTGAGCTACGGCTAGTTCTCAACATATCAAGCTCAAACAAGCATGGAAAAAGTGCAAAAGATTACAGGTTCACAGACTTGGTGAAAAACTGGACATGGCAGTAAACAGCAACAGGTAGCGATGTTCAGAGCACGAAATCAACATGCTACAGGAACTTAACATAGCAAAACAAGGCATGGCAGTGTTCTACTAAATGCACATGACAAAAGTCCCTTACTGACCATAAGCCAAAATTAATAGAAGATATCATGGCAAGCATGTAAACATAGCAAGTATCGTTATCAGGTTTTAGACTTGGCAGAAAACAGAGCATGGCAGAAATAATAATATATAGGCCTCTTTGTGAGCATGATGCACTCACTACAGAGCAATGCATTACAAACCAAGCTTACCTACAGCAGGATGGCATGTTTATGAAGCTATCCATGTCAAGAACAAATGCATAGCATGTATGGATCAACTACAATAAGCTTGGCAAGATTGCAAGTCATGTTAAGAATCTGCCAGAAATATTTTATAGCAAAAGTAGAGCAAGATTGAGTCATGCTATGTCACTCCATAATTGCAAACGATTACAGGAATGGACCCATTACAACTATATCTACAAAACATCCTTATTGAACATCTCCAAAATATGCATTGATCTCCCTGTAGCATCAAGTTTACATGGCAACAAAATTACAGCAGACAGACTTAGAGAAATCACTAAGTCCCTGAAATCAGAAATATTACGGGGCCTACTTTGCATGCTTGTGCTAGTCACCACAGAGGTCACAAAAATACATGGACTACACCACTGGAAAGATGGCATGGCATACTTCAAAACACATGTAGAGCTCATGCCCAAAAGATGCACAGATTAAATGATACAAAAATGACAAATCTCCCAAGTTCTGTCAAGAACCAGAGAATAACAGCAACTAGCCCTCTTCCAACAGAGATTTGGGCATCAAGATGACCTCTAATGAACATGGTTCAATTGAACAAAATGAAGAGCATCATGAGACGAACAATTTGACATTATAGACGCGCTAATCGGAGCTACATGCACGGAGTAATCGCATCACGAACAAAGGCACTTGCTGATGAAATTTAGGGACTTAGAGGATTTGGAGGCTCGGGAAAAAGTCAACTCACGAGGATCTCGATCGGATCTGGGGGAGCTCGAGCTCGGGGCAGTGGGACTCGCCGGCGTCCTTCGCCGGAGGGAGGAGGGAGAGGAGGAGGGAGAGGAGGAGGCGAGGCCGGAGGAGGGGCGCCGGCCGGAGGCGGTGGCCGCGGTGGCAGCGGCG